>NW_023405425.1:0-158179 GCF_013141755.1 Anopheles stephensi | reverse complement strand
TCGAAGCGAAGGTATGTGTACACGGTGATGGTCACCGTGGTAATCGGATCCGTTTGCTTAATACTAATGTCGATGGTTGTTGGCTCGATGGCTTCGCAGCACATGGGCAGCCGTGAAGGTGTAGCGGCCAAGATCGATGCGGATACTGCCAACAAGATAGTCGAGATGACCGCTCGATTTCGGTTAATAAGGCAGCGCTGCTAAGCGAGATCCTCACGCTGGTGTACGACATCAAGCCGACGGTGCACAAAAACTTCCAATACACCAAGTAAGGGGTCTATGAAAGTGCGGCGAACAAACGATTCTCCAAGTTCTGTGCGGGTGGCCTCCGCAAGAGATGAGCAAAACATACATACCACACACACCATAGAGCGAAATAGCACAATACACAAACAAACAAAACGGCATTAGAACCTATCGATGTCGTGGTCTTGATGAAAAATAGTAGTGAAGCTGTACATAATTGTTTAACGCTGTTCTCCCTTTCGCCTCGAAAGCGATACCCTAAATTCAGGACTCGTTTGTTCTCGCAGCTTTCATCGAAACCGTTTGAAGGCGCGTAAATTATTGTGGCGCCGGCAATCGGCGGCGGACTTGCTGTTTCCCTTGTTGCCACCTTCTCGGCCCAAAAGAAGGAATGTTTCCTTTGTTTTTTATTGTTAATTTGAAGTTTTGAAGTACGAAATCGAATCCGCGGTGATAGCCGCGTAGAAGGGCCACATCTGATATCATGCTACAACCCCATTCCAAATCTCTTCAATCGGTGTAGTATCTTGTTGTTGTTCCCATGCCATTGTCGATATTTGCTATAAATTAGAGAAATTACTAAGAACAAACATGACAATATTATCGAACCCGCTTGGCGCGCCACGCGAAGGAAGGAAGGGACGTTGTTAGACTTCGTTGCGGTTAAGCAATACCGGTTTGGATGAATGGTTTGGTTCTAAATTGTTTCGCCCTTACACACCACCCCTACAATAACCGCACAAACGATGCTTTTGTTTTGCTCGGTTCTGTTCCGTTTTCGCTTTAGCCCGGTTTGGTTTCTTCCCTTGTTTTGTTTAATCATACATACAATGTTTTTGTCTTTGCCGACCATGGTTCGGATCGCAATACTGTCTGTCTGTTATATCTATCTATTTAGGTGCGCGCCTAGTCGCAAGCGAAAAGTATATCTATCTACACACGTATATATGCGCCCTCTCCTCGTATTATTCCTTAACTGCAAGCAACAAATAACTATCTTTACAGTGTGTGTGTGCAGAAGTAGTAACCCACGGAACGTTATCTCATAATTCGAAATTGTAAAGAATCCAGTATGCTCTACATGGAATATATAGTTATGGTGAATGCGGTTGAACCGACTTTGTATTATTTCCGGTCTGCTGGTTAACTGCAATGAAGGGAAAAAAGGTATCCGAAATAAATAAAGATCTGCCCGATGTGGTCCCCGAATCTTGGAGAGGATGGCGGAGCAGCAGCTCCACTCCTACATCCAACTCATCATTGATTTTATAGCCGCATATGACAGCATATAGCCAGGATAAAACCATACGACGCGCATTGAGCTCTTCTGGAATGTCGGGCCAGCTTACCTGAGTTGTAAGAATGAAAATGGCCAACATTACATGCCAGGTGAAGGTGGATGGAAAACTCTCAAAGCCCTTTGCTACCTTAAAGGACCTTCAAAGGGAGGGGGGGGGGGGTAAGGCGGTAGTAATCTTTGGGGAATATCTGCTATAGTTCAATCCAGATACTGGCATACGCTGTTGACATAGACATCATTGGTTTGAGGCTCTCCTATGAAGATATATGATGTACATGGATGTACAGATAGGTGACCGCAACCTTTGAAGTCGTCCAAAGCTTTATCTATCTGGGGTCAAAAGTCAGCACCGACAACATAGATGTATAGCAACGCAGAGGGTTACTGGCCGCCAACCGGCCATACTACAGCCTGAGGAAACTCCTCCACTCTAAATCCTGTCGCGGCGTTTTCTAGTCCCATTACTCATATACACCGTTGAGTCTGTCAATCTGTCCAAAACTGACGAAACCTAAAAGGGAAGCCGCGTTCGAGAGGAAGACGCTCATAAGGATTTTTGGCCCCACTGGAAGGACACTGGATCATATGCTACCATGGCGAGCTCTGCGTGCTGTACGAAGATCCGTCTATTGGGCAGTGGATTAAACTCACCCGACTCTGGTGAGTTGGTCATGTCATGAGAATGACTCCGGACGATCCAACCCGTAAAGTCCGTTTTAAATCCCTCCACACGAACAGAGGTGGCGTGGTAGGCCCACACTGAGATGGAGTGATGGCGTTGATGCATCCGCCAGCACGGCAGGGATAATCGTTTCGCAGGATAGTCGAGCATAGAGCAAGTATGGAAGGAAGCATGTGTATAGTAGTAGTGTACTCTCTTTCTTTATTTAGACCACTTGTATATACGCAATAATTTTCATGAAATTCCATAAGTACGAACGAGGAGGGACCATTATAAATAATTATCTTTTCGTCCACGTCCATCCTTTCTTGCTGATGTATGATGCTATTCTAGCCGCGGAAGGGACATACAAACGTACATATATTAAATTTGCATCCTAATCATTTACGCCGTGGTCACGGTTTTGTAAAAAGTGTGTGTGTGTGAGTGGCTACAACGTACAAGAATATATGAATGTGCTTATCTCTCCTGTTCCCTGTCACGTTCGCGGTACTTAACTCGGCAAAAAACTTAACTCGGATGTGGGTATGACTATGAATTTAGGCACCATTAGAGTTCGTGTATATGTGTGTGTGTGTGTCCCCCGGTTCGCGATCATAGTACTGTCTCTCGTCACAAGAAGTTGTTGTACAATGCCTAGCTAAGCGTCACCGTCCGATAGGAATATCATTTCTTTGCGTATAGCGAAAGGAAAAGCAAAACTTTAGCGCGAACGCGCCACTCTACCTCTGTCTTCTGGCTAGGAATATTAATTCTTTCTAGGTAGGAAATAGCACCTGTCTATCGGACCGGAATATGAGGTTGACGGAAGGTGGTGGCGAGAAGTAAAGCGCGCCAATGATCCCTTTTCTGTTTGCCGCCCGACACGATCGAAAGCACACCCCACATTCAGTGTAACTAGAAGCCGCCAAAATAACACTTACTTACTTTGCTAGTTTTGCTTTACGGAGAGTGCGATTTTTGCTATGTTTTATTAGTTGTATGTTAACGCGACGCTGTCCGTTGTCTGCTTCCTCCACATGAAAGGACCGTTCCTGATTATCGTTCCTATGCGATGCAGCTGTGTGCTTACCGCTTGTTAGCTTAAACGGGGCTGGACTCAAATGTAACTTAAGAGTAAAATTGTATGATAGGCTTCTTGCATCCTGTATCCGACACTTCTGTCTTAATCTTCGCGCAGCATTCCGACAGTAGTTTAGATTCATTATGTTCGTTAAATAAAGGTTTGATAGCATGTTGAGCATCATCCCACACACACACAGACACAGACGCAAACTAAAGGGTTAGCACAAATTGAAGAGGTTTAATCGCAATGAAGCCATACGAAAAAGACGGACAATACGCTCCGTTCCCAGATACAAACTCGACTGTTCTTCAACGGCGATCCTGTCTAACCGTAGATAGTTTGCAAGAAGCACAACAACACACAACACACCCCCACACGTCCATAGCTCCCGCTGAGCCGGTCACGAGCTTAGGGGATCGGTTTCTCCTCTGGGATGGCGGTTGGCGTGGTCACGGAACTGCGACGTTCGTCATTCTGAATATCAGACAAGCTCTGCACCGAGCTGGAGCGCGATGAAACCTTCGACTTCGGGCATGCGTCAAGAGATAAAGTTACGGTTAGCAGCAAGTTTCATGTTTGCGCGTGTTTCATGTGGCGCCTTACCCGAACATTCTCGTACGCCGTTCCGACCCGCTCTTCGAACGACCGGAACGAATCGGACTGCTTCATTTCCGTCAGCTTTTGTGTCATTTTACCCGCAATGCCTCCGATCACAGATGTCGTCTTACCGGCCGTCGTTTTGATCGCACTTTCCGTCTTTTGATAGCTGCGTCGATGCAAAAGAAACGAAGAAAGGTGCACAGGAAGAGTGAGTTTTGCTTGTTAGCTCAATTTCACTGCTTTGCTGCTAGATTAGTGTAAGTACTTGGCTGACTACATATGTGTTCAACAAGCAAGCAAGCACATATTGGAGGAATACACACTTGAGCAAACAGATTGTGGTTGTTGTGGGTTTCATTAGTGTCAACTAATAGACGGTTATAAGCATACTACTAAGTAGAAGGCAACATGTTAGTGGTATGAATATATTAATATATAGGGAACAGTGGACTTACCCTCTCGATATCCTATTTTAACATGCAAGCGGAAGAGAAAAGATGGAAGTTTATTGAACAAACATTTAAGCTACACATTTAAAAACGTGTCAACCAATTTTGGGGGAGGTTTTGGTGTTACCAAAAAAAAGGAGTTGTAATAAATCATACTAACTTAAGGGAATAAAGTAAGAAACTAACTGAATCAACGGTTCGGTGGCAACATCGATGCGAAGGTAGTAAGAACTGTATACGCATTATTGTTAGTAGGGGAAAGCACAAACACACACACACAGATAATTTAGCCACATAGCAGATACGTGCCAATAGCGAAATTGTGAGACGGTCAGGTCAGTCAGCAACCTTTTGGCGTACATTTTAGAAGAGCTTACTTACATCGGTGCACTTGTGACCACGTTCGTTATTTCCCCGACCTTCGTTTCGACGCTTTGATAACTGAAGATGCATACCATAGAAAATGCCGTGGAAATAAACAAAACGGAATAATTGTAAAAAGAAATACGTCAACAACCAAAAACGAAAACGGGGAACGCGAAATAATATTTGATTGATTGACGCTCTTGATTGATTGTGCTGAGAGTAACGCGACATGAATTCGATTTGAACGAGCGTAGCAATATAAGGTTTTCATGTGTGTCCGGTGGTCAGCAATCAATACTTACACGTTGCTTTCTTTAACGTTCTTAAATCCTTGGCTAACGTCGTCCGTGATTTCCTTCCACACGGTAATGCCCAGCTTACGCTTCAGCTCGCTGGCATGCCGCATCTTTGACTGTAGCACCGTCCGCAGCGTGGTTATCTCCTCTTCGACACGTGCCAGTTCCTGGAGGGTGTGCGTGTGCACAAAGAAACCCAACAAACGATTAGAACTAGCAAACAGGTACGGAACACGGTCAGGTGTTGCAACTGGGCAAATTTTTCATAGTAGCAATCAACAACGAGCTGGTCATCTGTGAATGTTGGAGGTATCGGTATCGCAAAACAGAGCAAACAAACCTACCTGACTCCATTCTTCGCGCTGCGCTGTTTGCTCCTCAGCGGATAGGCCGGAAAATTCATTCGCTATTTCGGCCGAGCTGATCGATCCCACCGGAGATGCATCAGATAATTTTCCAGAATTGTCTGCAATTGGACGTAAAAAAGATCATAAAAGCATGAGTCGAAAGTAGAATTCGTATCGTACAGTTTTATACTTGGTAACGTATGCCCGTATGCTTTAAAATGATTTAAAAGATGTTTCATGTACTGGCCACCCAAGGTTTCATTGTCTTTTTATGTGCATGAAATTTTTTTACAGCTGAACAAAGAAGCTGAAAATTTTATGTTCTGATTACTGGCAAAACATCTTCTCATCTTATTTTCATTTATTTATTATTACGGTCAGACGCCGCATTGTACATCTTCTCATCTCTGGAGAAATAAATAAGACTTAAGATTTACGAATGTAGAAACCGATTCAGACCAACCAACAGTCTCTCTTCTTGGCCTAACGGCCTTTTACGATCATGCCTACTAGACTGGCTTACTGAGGGAACAGTCCGGTTGGGATTTGAATCCCGGTCCTGTCGTATGAAGACCTCCGCCACAACAGTGTGTCTGGGCAGTAAATTTCGAGGAAACTAAACTTATGCACAAGTAAACTGTATCTTTTTAAAACTTGTATAAAAGGGGTCTTTCGTAGCACCCTACGAAACCCTAAGCACATCCTGGACATCCATGTTTGAGACGAAGTCGTCTGGTTATCGAACATAACGATGTTCAATTAACCGCGTATCATCACTGCGAAACCCCTGCTTTCGAATGCGTTTCTGGAGCGATCAGTGCGTTCTTATCGCTTGTCAACTGCGTGAGCGCGTGCGAGAGAGTTTCCGGCGTGGATCCTCTCTTCGATCCTGCGATAAGATTTTTGTGAAAAGGCTTCGTGCGTACGATCAACGGATCGATCGCTCTCTTCATCATCAGCCTCCGAGACCAACGGACGTACTCTACTACTACTACTACTACACCAACGGACGTACCCATACTACTTAGAAAAAACGCTTTATCTCTTCCGCAAGATAGGATCATTTTTAGACGCTGCATCCGAAAGACGATTTATATGTGACGCTCCTTTACTTCGTGCCTTGTTCGCTTCGTGAAACTACGTGACGGCTGCGTGTCGAAAAATCGTCCATCTTACCACAATCAGTCGAAATAAGTGGCTAACAATGCTTGTCGAAGCCGCGTCGTCGATCGAAGATACTTCTAACCGACCTCTGCAGCGATAAATAGATTTTATGGAGAGCAAAACTACATGGCCGAACATCAGCTAATCGTTTCGTATTCAATACAGAGTAGAAGCAAGATTGAGAAAGAGCTGAAAAGCTACGGCTTCGGTCGGGGCCGCGTGACAATATTTGCGTAGAACATAAGATTCACAGAACAATGAATCCCTTGTATTATACTGTTGTTGTTTTTTCTTAACGTGAAATGTTTAAGATAGTTCCAGTCGTTCCGGAATTATTACAGAAATAATTCAATCGACACACTCCATTCATCGTTTAGAATTTAATGTTAAATCTACAAACTTTCTTCAAGAAGAGTTTTATACCAGTAGGTGTTGTTGTAAAAGAAGGAGAAGCCGACAAACAAGCTAGCTATTGACAGAAGGTAAAGTTTTGAGCAGCCTTCCATTATACATTTTGCCCAACGTGTCACCGTACTTGTACGACTGCCAACACCTGCAGCTCCAAGAGCGGATGTTTCACCTTGTTCTTGTTTCTGGGCAGTTTTTGTCCTTGAATGCTTTTATGTGCTTTTGGTGTTGTTTTTCTAACCCCAGAGGAAAAAGTTGGATTATTCTGACCCAAAGTTCCTGGTTTTGTATGGCTTTGGAAACGTGAAAGTGTACAGAAGCTGACGTGACGCCATAGACATATTTCATACTTTACGCGTGCTTTTAACAACCAGGCACAAAACAATCATACGTTGAATATTGGGTGTATTGGGATACATTTAAAGCAAATATTAAGGATAGTTTACATAAAACCATAGGGTAAGGGTACATTTCAAAATGAGCGCTGTCCAAACGATCGAAAACTGCATTCCGTTCGCGCATTGCATAGCCGTGGTGAAGACCTTTGCATTTTCCGTTTTCATTTACATGAATGCGCAGCCCTGGCACACCACCACACATGCAACCATTGAACGGAATCAATGGCCTTGAAAAAGTGAAAGAACTCTTGATCGACTTTGAGCCATTTTATTCACTCCCTTAGTTCGTGAAGTGCGAGTACGTATGAACCTAAACTTTGCACAAGAAAATAACCGTCGTCGTGTATGACCCACACAGGTAAAAGTGATTAGCTTTTCCATTTGTTCCGTATGCTGATCCAGCTTGGTGAACTGCTTCCGATACTTCTGTGTTGAACGTTGGCAATGTGTGGGGCAATGACACGTGTCGCTGACCATCCATTATAAAGCGATCATATGGTTGTGCTTACGTCACTGCCTAATTGCAATTATTCTTAAATTTTTGTGGCGATTGTAAGTGGCACAACAAGTTCAAGTCCGCTCTCGTGATAAGACCATAAATGTGTCACGCATGCTTCTCCAAGAGTCCAAGGAACGCAAATTCCATACACAACGAAAAAAAGTGACCCCCCCACCCCCTGATAAGCGCATGACAAGATCGCGGCGAAGCAACATCACAAAGTACGCTTCTTTTCACCGCGTTCGGTGGCGGTTGTGTACAAAATGTATGTTTCAAATACACTACCCATTTACCATCGTCATGCTTGTGGGACCGCGTAATGCTGTGCTTTACAATGCACTATTAGCTAATGTATACGCAACCACCAACCCCCCCCCCCCCCCCCCGACGCTTCACAGTGTCATTGTATTGTGCGCGATCGTTGTCCTCTGCGACGTCATACGGAAAAGTTTCCACACTTTACGGGTTTCACCGACCGTCATCCAACATTCCTCCAGGCATGGTGGATATGTTTTATGCAACCAGTCTCTCCGTTAGAACTCACGCACGCACTCCGACCCACTGTTACCGCTCTTACCTGTCGCACTCCCAATGTTGAGGAAGCTTTTGTAGTTATCACCACTCGAGATACGGGCCAGGTATGGCTTCGAGAAATCGATGAACGTGACTCGCACGTCCCGAATTTTGCGCCGATTGAACAGCGCCCGGATGCGTCGATTGGTGGCACTGCCGAGCAGCAACCGGCTGGCCAGAATGTTTCGTACCACACCTCCACCGCCGCCCGGCGATGGGCGGCTGGTGGCAGTATCAGCATTGCCGGCAGGTTCGAAACAAATTCCCACACCGAGCCGCTCGCCGGGATCTTTGCCGGGCGATCGGCTGGTACGGTTGGATGCCAGTTCGCCAGTGTCTCCCTCGTCGGAGGATAGGGGTGGATTAAACTCCGTCTCAACAGTTTGCAGCTCCACTTCCGACGTTGGATCGATATCCTCGTCGTCGGACGGCACACCGAGTATTTGATCGAGCGTTAGCGAGCGTAGATAGCGTTCCGTTTCGTCCGACCAGTGCTGCTCCTCGTGACCGATCAGACCGTCGTCTTCGTCGATGTCGTACACCTCGTCGAGCGAGGGCGTAAAGCAGTTCGGATCGAGCTTCGGAATGTACGGGTCCTCGATGTACTCGAGGCTCGGCAGATCATCCTCGCCGACACGCATCTTGCCTCCTGTAAGTTCTTTCTGCTGGTGCTGCTTGCCTTCCGACGATGGGTCCGCTTTATCGCCGGACTCACCCATTCAACGTACAGTTGTCCTCCTGCTGAGAGGATCACAGATCACAGAGACCACAAGTCACAACGCACCACCAGTCACACTTCACCACACTACTTGCCAGCAATTGGCGCCAAACCATCCCTTGTGTGTGTGTGCTGTAAATGATCAAACAAATCGATAGTTCCCCTTAACGAAAGGGAGATCTGGAGCTGTTACAGCACCACCGCACAACGATGAAATAATTGTGCGGAGCTTGTAAAAGCATCGCCAACATCATGTCCAATTCGTGTTTCGCGCCCTGTTCTGTTTTTCCTCTTGGCGTAACGTTGGTAAAGGTGGGTGGTGCAATCAGGGAATTGCAAGGCCAGTCTTACACAGCAAACCAAGCCGAATGTACCGAACAGTGGTGCGCTTTGAAGAGGCGCTTTAGGTTTAGGGTTTCTCACGTACTAACACCAACAATACCAGCAACTCCGACGAAGCTTCAAGTGCTGGCGAGCTTGGGACAATCGCGACGTGTAATGTCTTGATGCAAACGATCGGAAACCAGTGCCAAGCGTTGAATGAACTTCCTACCAAACTTCAACCTCTAAATGCATCTATTGCAATCAACTGCTTTATGATCGTTCCGTTTCACCATCATGTGTGTTGGAAGAAACGGCGTGGAATGGCTGCGTTTTTAAAAGGAATTTGAACGGTGTTGTTCGTCTCGCTCGTCTCTTCACGAGATTCACACAGCAGTTCCATGTAACCACGGCGGTAAGTGTGTTTCCCTTACCGCAAGAGAGTCGCGAACGGTTGAGAAGCTTCTGCTAGATCGGCACAACAGCTCTGTTTCTCAGCGCTGACTCTGTGGCCATTCGAAAGTGTCATTTTGCTGACTCTGAAATGGACACTCGTTTTTTTTCAACAACACTCTGGACTGATTTTTTCTTCCGCCTGGTGTTTTATTCATCACGAACGTTCGATTTATGCTCTGCTGACCTCGGTTGAAGGGGGAGCGCCGTTATAAAAATAAAATCACTTCCACGATTGGTTCACGCACTCCGTATCCTTGCGTCACGCGTAAGCCCTAACGAAAACGCTCATCAAACGTAACATTCATAATTATGGAAAATTGATCGGGCCGCATGCCCTACTCCCAAGTCGCTACGTCGTAAGGTCGGTAAGGTGTATTTATGCCGATCTATTTTCCTCAATCACGGGGGACGTTTTGCACCGCTCAAGTATGCTCCCCGTTACATGGCCGGCTCGGTTACGGGGCCTTTTATATTGACCAAACTGAGGGAATACCCCGAACGGAAAAGCTTAAAGCACCCGATTGCGGTGGTATTGCGCCATTTACTGCAAACATTGCTACCGAAATTTTCATCTTCGAACGCCAATTTGGCACACTGTTTCGTTCCTTTCCATCAACCGGTAAAACGACCGTTTCTTCGCGCACAAACAAAAACGCAGGAGCCGACAGAGAAAGAAACCAGTTCCCGTTCGGTTCGGTTAAGCCACCGCTACGCGAACGAAGCTTTCCGGTAACAAGCACTCCGCCGGGAATCGGTTGATGAAGAAGCTGGTGATGATGGCGTCCGCCAGCTTCAAAGCGCGGTCGTGAACTGAAAAGCAACCCTCCACGAGGGGTGTTCAGAGAGAGAGAGAGAGAGAGAGAGAGAGAGACCGTGGCATGCGAGAGAAAATGGTTCAGTTTGCTTTCGGTGTTGCCTTTGGATGCGCGGGGTGTAATAGGGGGGCGCGCGTACGCGTAAAAAGCTCTCCATGCTTCGGAAAGCATTCTCTTGCTCCCTCTTTTTCTAGGGGGGTGCAGAACCGCGACGAACTACCCCCCTTTTCAAGCGCACGGCGAATCCAGCGGCGATCATTGACGGTGGTGATCGTTCGCGAGCATCGACTCTCATTCTCTTGCTCTTCCCCCTTACAACAGTTACAACATCTCAGGGATCCCGTCGCGAGAGTCTAATTGCAGGATTTATTGCTCGATCCACCAAAGCGAAATGACGATACCAATGCCGTGCCTTTTACGAGACACGTTGACGATCGTACACTGGTTGACTTTTTTCGCTGTCCGCGATGCGGTTTGTTGGTCATCTCATGTTACCGAAAAAGACTAAGGTCGAGATCCAGTTAGCTTACCATTTACCCTCAGGTTGCACGGAAAGGTGACTGAGTCGCACTAGCTAGAGGTATCTAGCGTCACGTTTTCAATTATGTGACTTCCTCAACGGCCCTCGGTTTGGCCTTTCCCGAGTGACGAGTCTTTCAGGTGGAAAAATGAATGAATCGTTTGATTTGGGATCACCTTTCTCACTAAGATAATAAAAATTATTCTGAAGAAATTGGTAGGATCGTTTCCTTTTTTCAGACATTTTTGTTGAAAATGTAAAGCTATTCATGCTACTTTTTGGAAGTTTTCCAGTTCTAACCAGTCCACAACTTAAAACATGAAATGTAACGTTGTAGAGATTACAATAAAAGTACAACAGATAGCTCAATGGACCTAGTTTCTCTCCATTTCTTAGCTTAAGGAGCGATCTACAAAAATATTGTCACACGATCCCTAGAGGTGCCATACGGCAAATACGGCTGTCTCGAAAGGTTGAACAAATTTTTTCAACTCTTTCTGAACCTTAGCGATCATTTGATACTATATCTTGGAAAGAGCACGATTAAATAAGGTCCTCCAAAAGGGGGTTTGTTTAAGGGTAAAAAGTTCTATTGATCGCTGCTAATGGTAGCTGTGGGAGTCTCTTCGATCGACGGCGACGAATTTCACAAGCACCATCAGCTGTTCATTTTGCGAATTTAGCGATTAAATGGATGTTCTTCTTCTGGAATGCCAAACTTTGCAATAAAGCTTTGGTTTCCACCACAATTCTCTGCTGTTCTTTAAAAAAATCCTAGAAGACTGATGAGCGGTCGGATGTAGGCCTGTAATAGAAGCTATTCTCTTTTTCTAGAACTGAAAAAATATTATAAAAATCGAAACAGTTGGAAATTCCTCACTATTTGCCACCCAATTCCCAATTGGCTCAAGCTTTGATTGGATAAAGTTTTTTTTTCGAAAACACCAAAGCTGTAGATCAAAACAATAGAAAGTCTCTGGCGATAAAACAGGATTTTGGGAACCCTCGGTAATACCTTGTGAGAACTGAGTTATACACATCCCATTGCTTCACAACAGCTAATATCGATGCAGATAAGCTTAGTGTATAAAAGTAATAAGCTTTCGATTCACTCTTTAATATCCTCCTGGAGATTGCTTATCCTATACCAACGAGGGGGATGATAAAGCTTAAGACTTTATCAGTAATCACCGCTGTTAATTGGAAAATAACAAGCGTATCGATTATGTGAGTCGTATAGGAAAAAAAAGCTAAAAACGCAAAAGAGGTGCTAACAATCGTCAGTGAAGGTGCTAAGTGATTTTCACCTGCATGTTCTGTCGCAGGGTTGGGAAAGTTTAAAAACAGGTTTATGTCTTTACATATCGCTTCTTCACATGTGTGCACAGCTTCTGTCTGTAAAACGGCAATTCTGCTGCCTTTTCGAACCGAGGTTCGTCATTTAAATGTGATAACATTGTTTGAGAAGATGAATCACCACCACGGCTCGATAACACAATTGGCTTCTGGCCAGATGTAGCTACCATTACGGGATTTGTATGTATGGTCGGTGTCTGTGTAGTAGGATGCAGACCGATTACTCTACTGCAAACGCAACTGACTACCAACGAGCCAGTGTGCATGTACTGCCACAATTTAATTTGATTACTGATTCGGGGTTGCATTTGCATCGGTTCTACCCTTTTACTGACACGCAAGACGCATCGAGCAGAGACAAAACAAAGAAACAGACACCGAGCAGTATGTGTGGCAGCGAACATGGGCCAAATACTAACTGAGCCTGTAAACAAAAATCGGAACGGAAGTCGGTTGTAGAACCAATGATTCAGACGTACACGTTGAATATCTCGCAACCGTATGTGGGCAGTTCTGGCTTCACGCTGTAAAAATGTAAAACGATCGTCGACCAGCAACCACCCGGCTGAGGGTGCACAGCATACGTGAACCAAAGATAGTGCCTCGCTTTACTTACATGACGTTTCTTCCATTGTGCTGCTTACGGTACGATAACTACTCCAAAGGCTGAACTTATTAGCGCGGATGAACCGAGGACAGTGTAATTAGAAAATAATTGCACGCAAAATACACGAATCTTTCGAACTTTTTGTGAATACCGCAAAGTTAGTTTTTTTTCTTCTCCCCGAAGGATGCAAATGTTTGACATATGACGTAGACGACGTTTCAAACGTCAAACAAGTGATTGCCAGGTTGGTTCGATGCCATTTCCAGTGAGCTGCTGACAATAGCAAACCCACGGAATGGTACAAATAATTTTGTACCAATTATCTATTTATATTAATTATTATTAATTTATACCAATAATCTATTTATTATTATTATTATTATTAGATTATATTATTTGTACCAATTTTGTACAAATATCTTTCTGCGAACGTTTCTGCCACCTTTTTCTTTCTGGTACGAATTAAAACTGCATTATGCTCCAAAGAAAGCAGCTGGAAAAAATGTTAAATATAAAACCGACAATGTAAACACACGCACGTGCCCATCTTCCGCAGTTATATATTACGTATAGGCGTAACGTAACGCATGCATCGAAATTCCGAGCAAAAATAGCAAACTGCGGTGCGTGCAAACAGGAGACAGGCAGCTTCCGACGCCGATAAATGATACTGTCCACCGCCGGAAAGATTTGCTTCCGAAAAACGGCCCATCGGGAGATTTGCTCGCTCGCGCGGCACATCAACAAGCGGTGGCTATCTGAACTGAACAAGCAAAACAGCGCTGCCGGGGGGCATGAATCGGCAATTGCGGTAGCTGCTTGTCAAACTGTCACCAGCGCGCAGCAAACGGCAAACAGATTCTGTAGGAAAAAGGCGAAGACTCTAGACCAGACCAGCGTACCACCAGCGGATAGTATTGTGCGAAAGGAAATGGAAAGTGTTGTTGATGTAAAGTTTCCCGTAACATCCCTTGTGCCGAAGAATGAAACTGGTGCGCTTAGCTTCATCCGGATGTATCCGGAGTACGATGGCCGGGACGTGACGATTGCAATCCTGGACTCCGGCGTTGATCCCCGGGCAAAAGGTTTAGAGGTAGGTGCAGGGCAGGGGCCCGCAACGCAGATCGTGGGGCGGCGCAAGACAACACGGTGGGGTAAAGGTGGGGTATCAAGTTTCTCAAATCATGCTGTGTCGCGAATTACACTGATATCGTTCCTCGCCTCCCAACGCAATGCAAACAATGACGGTGCGGACTAACCCTTTTTGTATTTTCTTGTTTTATCTCTTTATTCCAACCTGTTTCGGATAATAATAATGCACCACTTCGGTCAACGGTCGGAATACGTTGTAGCAAGTCCCCGGCGGAGGCGTTAAGGTCATTGAACGGTTCGACTGTTCCGGGTGCGGCGATGTGGACACCAGCAAGACGGTTACGGCCGGTCAGGATGGAACGATTGTGGGTCTTTCCGGCCGCAAGTTGCAGCTGTCCTCCACAATGAAGGCGAAAAATACCGCCGGCTCAGAGTATCGTGTAGGGCTGAAGAGTGTGCACGACCTTTCACCGTCGCGCATCCGCGAACGCATTTTGAGCGACCTGAAGGTAAAAACCTGGGACGATCGGCATAAGGTGGCAGTGAGCGAGGCGGCCAGAGAGCTGAGCGATTTCGAGGCCAAGCTTCCCCCGTCCGGAGTGAGCGGAAAGGAAAAGCTGGTGAAGGAAAATCTCGAGAGCACGCTCGAGTTCCTGAATACGTGCGACAAAAAGTTTACCGATCTGAAAACGTCGTACGACTGTGTGCTGTTCCCGACGAAGGATGGCTGGATGGCGGTGATCGACACTACCGAGAAAGGTGATCTGGAAAATGCGGTCCATGTGGTGGAGTACACCCGGTCGCATCAGGTCGTCAATTTGGACGATTTTCTGTCCGTTTCGATTAATGTGCACGACGACGGAAACGTGCTTGAGGTCGTCGGTGTATGCTGTAAGTGATGGACGACAAAAGAATCCACCGTTGAGCTTTGAATAATAATTGTTGGCCCCCTTTGTTGCAGCGAGTCATGGAACTCATGTTGCGTCAATTGCTAGCGGCTACCATCCCGATGATCCCGAGCTGAATGGTGTCGCACCGGCAGCCAAGATCGTGTCGCTAACCATCGGCGATGGACGGCTGGAATCGATGGAAACGGGAACGGCGCTGGTCCGGGCCATAATCAAAGTGATGGAATTGTGTGAAGCGGGTCGGAAGATCGATGTCATCAACATGAGCTACGGAGAGCATGGCCACTGGTCGAATTCGGGTCGCGTTGGTGAGCTTATGAGCGAGCTTGTAAACAGATACGGCGTGGTGTGGGTAGCTTCGGCCGGCAACCATGGTCCGGCACTTTGCACCATCGGTACACCGCCCGACATCAGCCAACCGAGCTGCGTCGGTGTCGGGGCGTACGTGTCGCCGGAAATGATGGAAGCGGAGTATGCACTGCACCAGAAGCTACCGGGCAACGTGTACACCTGGTCCTCGCGAGATCCTTGCATCGATGGAGGGTTCGGGGTGACGGTTTGTGCGCCGGGTGCAGCCATTGCTTCCGTACCACAGTTTACCATGTCCAAGGCACAGCTGATGAACGGTACCAGTATGTCCGCACCGCATGTGGCCGGTTCGGTCGGGCTGTTGATTTCGGGATTGAAGCAAAAATCAGTCCCATACACAGCCTTCAGCATTAAGCGCGCCCTGTGGAATACGGCCACCAGAATTGATTACGTCGACAAGTTTGCGCAAGGCAATGGATTGTTGAATGTGGGCAAAGCGTTCGACAATCTTGTCACGTACAGTGGGCTGCTAGAAAACAAGCTCCGGTTCGCCGTTACGGTGGGCAATAACAACGCGAAAGGCATTCATATGCGGCACGGCGTGCTTACGAAGGTGGAAGACTTTTCCGTCAACATAGAGCCGGTCATGTTCAATGAGAAGTATGCTGGTGAGTTCGCTTGAGCTTCGATCCTTACGATAAAAGGGTTTTACACTACGTCCTCCCTCCCTTTGCAGAAGCGACAGACAAGATCAATTTCAACGTGCGGCTAACGCTCATACCGACGGAGCCTTGGATTACCTGTGGCAACTATCTCGATCTCTGCTACTCGGCACGCAAGATCTCCGTCAAGGTGGATCCGTCCGGATTGGCGCCGGGCGTGTACAGAGCGAGCGTGAAAGCGTACGATTCGGCCTGCCCCGAGAAGGGAGTGCTGTTCGAGATCCCGGTCACAGTGGTGCAGCCGCACGTAGTCGATCCTAAGTCGAATGAATTTGTGCGCGGCGATTTGCCGGTCGATTGCAAACCGCACACCATCATACGGGACTTTATCTTGGTGCCGAAGTATGCGACCTGGGCCGTGATTGAGATGCGTTCGGCCGATTCGAACGATGCTGTGGGAGGTAAATTTTTCCTGCACACGCTTCAGATCCTGCCGATGAAGTTCTGCAAGGCGATGGAGATGCAAAAAATACTGCCGGTCAATGGTATCGCTCCGACGGTGCAGCCCGTGCGAGTGGAGGTAGGTGGTTTGAGTCGGGGAGCGCCGATATCCGGAGGCTGGTTACGAAAAGCCCTTTGTTGTTCTTGCAGGGTGATCATATAATTGAAATCTGTATTGCCAAGTTTTGGTCAAACTTTGGAACGCTGCCACTGCGCTATTCGGTGAAATTCCACGGTATAAGCCCATTGAATGGCTGTAAGTATCCCAAGACAAGGGCTCGCAATTGGTGAGAGCGACACTTACGAACGTATATCCTTCCAGCGGTTATGCACAGCGCAAGCGGGATCCATCGGATCGATTTAACTGCTCTGGCCAGCGAGGAAGTGCATCCGGTGGTTTCGTTAAAAACGGCGGCAATGGTTCTAAAGCCATCGGAAACCAAGGTGACACCGCTGACGGCGCGCGATGTCATCCATCCGGCGAGGCAAATCTATCAGACGCTCATCACGTACCAGCTGCACTTGGCGAAGGGCTACGAAGTGGCCTTCTACACGCCACTGTTCAGTAACATTCTCTACGAGAGTGAGTTCGAGTCACAGTTCTGGATGGTGTTCGATGCCAACAAGATGATGGTGCGCTGTGGCGATGCGTACTCGTACGACAAGTACGAGAAGCTGGAGAAGGGCGACTATACCATCCGTCTGCAGGTGCGCCACGAGAAGAAGGAGCTGCTCGAGAAGCTGACGGAAGCGAACATGATCGTGAACTTCAAGCTGGCCAGCAACAGTCTCTCGGTGGACGTGTACAAATCGTACAATCAGGTGCTGTCGGGTGCCAAAAAAATGACCAGCTGCTTCCTGGCGGCCGGCGTCTGCCGTCCCATCTACCTAGCACCAATCACGAGCGAGAAGCTGCAGAAAGCGTCCATACCGCCGCAGTGTTCCTGGCTGGAAGGCAACATTACGTACGCGAAGGAGGACATCATCAAGAAGTGTGTGTCGCACAGCTTCCAGTACATACTGACCGAGGGTCCACCGGCAAAGAAGAGTTCCACTGCGGCCGCTAGCAATGCGACCACTGGGAATAGCGGTGTCACTGCCAACGGAAACAATGCGGTCGGTGGTGGTTCGAACGGAACCGGCAGCGTTACTAGGGGGCCGAATGGAGCTTCAAATGGCGGTCTGCCCAATGGTACGGTGGCGAAGGAAACCCGAAGCAAATGGGACGAATATTGCGAAGGTTTGCGCGATTATCAGACGGCGCAGATATCGAAACTGGATTCGGAACACGCGGAGAATCTGTATCACGCGGTGCTGAAGGATAATCCCAACCATCTGGCAGCTCATTTGGCGATGGCCGATCACTTTGATAGCAGCGAGCTGAAGCTGAACCTGCCGCACGCATTTATGCGATCGCTCGATCCGTCTGACCCGGCACCGGCGACACTGTTGAAGGTGAAGCTGCTGCGCATCATCGAGCTGACCGGCCTGGTGGTGAAGGAAGTGGATCAGAATGCGCTTCTTGCTTACTACGGCATGAAGGTTGATAATCGACCGAACGCAGCAAAGATTAAAGTGTACGTGTAGCGCGACAGTTGACCTTTTTTTATGCCATCCTGCTAACCTTTCTCTCTTTTGCTCAGTCAAATGGACAAACAGAAGCAGCTTCTGCTGGATGCCTGCCAGCGCAAGTTCGTGGCCTTGTGCAAGCTGAAGATTGTGCAAAACTTGTACGATGCTCAAGACGTCAGCCAACCGGACTATGCCGACGAGCTGGACCAGCTGTACGGTGATGTGGGCAAATTTATCGAATACACCGATTCGAAGGTACGTTGCGATGAGCGAGGAGCATCATCGAGGAGGGAACCACACCGATTTAACGCCGTTTATTCACATCCACTTTCCAGGTGCTGTTGCTCACGATTTGGCATGCATTTTCCCTAAAGCAGCACGGTCGCATGATCAAGTATTTGAACAAGCTGTACGAGGACAAGCTTAGCCGCGACATACTGGAGGAAATACGTGCCGTCGTCGAGGAGAAGAAGTGGCCGCACGTTCATCAGCAGCTTTCGAAAATTATCGTATCATCCAACCCTCAGGGATATCGACTGTTCTAAGGTGGCCGTTGGCTTGGAGAGCGCGTTGGGGTTCACCGTCAGCTGGATAGAAGAAATTTCGCATTTTATTCTAACGTAACTCTTCGAAACGTTCTCGGGCAGTTGATTTATTCGGCTTCAATAAATCAATCCCGCAAATCTTTTCCCGTGTTTCATAAAAGCGTCGTTTTACACTAAATAAAGACTGCGAATCGATCGTTTGTAAGCGAGTGTAGTATTAAAAATGCAGTGTTTCGGTTTTACCATGATTTGATCTAATTTTTGGGCACGACCACAATATTTTCATGCGCCAGTTAGTGTAAACCTGAACTGTATGGTGTCTTTCACCTTGAATCACGAACAAAACGTTCAAACATGCGTGCATTGATTGCTTTTCTGCAGACCGAAATTAGTTAATTATTTAGCAAATTATTCTCAATAATCGCGTTTTTTTGTAGATTTCTTCAATCATATGGATAACCGGAGATTAACTGCCAACAATTGCACCTTACTTTGTTCCATTACACCGCCCAACGTGGACGGAGTTCTCATCAGGGCTTCACATCTAAATACGTACATTTGGTAGTAAATGTAACATAGTTAAAACTTAACTGTTTAGGGTATCATTTGGACTGACCTAAACACCGAATGCATTAAATGAAGTAAAATAAAAAATTTTGCTCTTTGTCTAACGAACTTTACTGAACATGTTGAATGTGCTTTATGAAAGAATGTTTCACTCATTTATGTGGATTGTGCGTTTTGGAAGAGCAAATACGGTCATACGGTCATTGATTCCGGCGGTCCCTTTCGGTAGGTAGTAGTGAGCATTGGCAACCGTCAGGATGTCTGCATCGCCAAACAAAGCTCAGCTAGCTTGTGCTTCATTCTCCTTCTCCACTTCCATAGGAGTCTGTGGAGCCCATAGTAGGCACGATTCCCCTAAACAACGCACCTTCGGATTTCGTTGCTTACATTGTTGTCCGAAGTTACGATCGTGCCGAGGAAGCAAAACTCCTCTACTGCCTCAAGATCGTCGCCGTCAACCGATACTCTGCTTCCGAGTCGTGCTCTATCACGGTCAGAGCCTCCGGCAACCAGGTACTTTGTCTTAGTTGCTTTAATCCCCAATTAAATTCTATCGGTCTCGCGAAGTCGGGTGTACGCCTCGCACCTCGCCACAGATGTCCATCCGATGATGTCGATATGATCCGCGAAGCCAAGGAATTAGAGAGACCGGGTGAAAATCATGCCTCTGATGGCGAATGCTGAACGATGAGAGCGATGCTGAACAGTAAACAGGAGAGTCCGTCCTCTTGCCTCAGCATGTTCGACACTCTCACCTTGCACGGCGCACCGTCCATAGTAGCCCTCAACAGCCGTAGCAGTTTCGCAGGGAACCCGTTCTGCCGATGTTGTACGACTGATCCATATGATTGCTGATGTTGCATAGCTCCATAGAAGTCTATGAACAGGTGGGGATTTGATGCTCCTGGCTCTTCTTAAAAAACGAAGTTCATTGGCGTTCTTCGGCGGGTGGGCGTTGAAGTTTTCTATCGTGGGTTCGTGTGCCCCTACCCGTCCGAACTGAGCGTTAAAATTTCCGATGACTATCTTCACATCATGTTAGCATGTGCACATTAATAATGTTAAGGTTGAAGAATCTTCCAAGGATCCTCAGCCTGCGCATTCGCTCATTGATTGGTAACCGATCACTCGCTTTCGCATCTGACCTTTGGCCTGGAACGCCGTAACGAGCTCATGCTTTTCATTACTGCTCTGGTAAATCTTGCAATCATTGCGATAGGGGCGCTCTTCTTTCCAGCGCACCTCCTGATGTGCTACTATTCCGAACCTCACGGGGTCCTCACGTTGTCCGTAAGCATGCGGGTTCCTCCAGGTGCTGTGAGGGATCTGCAGTTCCATGTCCCGAGTTTCCAATCGTTTGTTTTGTTTCGTAATTTTAAAGTATTCAATGGTTTTAAAAAAATCTTGTATTTTATTTGAATGCATCGGTTCTACTTTTGTTCAATTTTGAAGGATTTGGATTTTTAACGGAGTTTTTATACATCTTCTTCCTGGCTCAACGACATGCTAGGTCAAGCCGCCGGCCCTTTTTTATGCTTTTTGTTCTGGACAACATCCAATTCCATAGGCTTCCAGTTTAGCTGTTGGTAAACTCAACTCACAGCAAGCCATAAATGGCATGCCGCTTATTGAGGTTGTCCTGATTACTTGCTCATTCATTGTGGACATATTCGGAGGATACAAACGAGATCAGCAGATCGCTCGATTTAATCTGATGTGAATCTGAAGCTGATAGCTCCCACTACTATTCAGCTCAAGACCTCCAAGGTGCTTGGGGTGCCGTCACTGATACAGACAGGTGGTTGTCCCATGATAAAGGTTTGCTGGAAAAGACATCATCCGCTATTGCTTTAGTTAAGTACCAGTACGATCTTCAAGCTAAGCTATAGACGAATGTAATCTAAAGACTTCAGGTCTCTTTGAACTAACCAACTCTGAGGAACTAAAAGGGGCACCATTAGCAGTTGTTAACTGTAAGATAAATCAACTAAAAGGAAGCAAGTGATTCGAATTATTTCTAGTCATAAGAGAAATTTAAAGCGTAGGCTAAACACATCCTTGGCTCTCGGTAAATTAGTTATGCTCAGCATTGTTTAAGCCCGCGGGGCCACGAAAATCACACATGATATATGTAAATGTCCAGTCGTAGTAGTTAGACACTAGCTGTGTCTTTGGCATGATCAAGCTTTTTCTGGAAATACAGATTTAACAAAAGGCTAATAAAATAAGTTTGCAAGGATTTGTTTCTTTCACAGGCTGAATGCGATTGCGATACACTTATCTATACTGAGCTCGGACGAGTGAGGAGCAGGCGATCATGCCTAGCTGTTTTTCAAAACCCTCTTACAAGCGTTGAAACCTACAAATCAACCAATTTGAATAACTTGTGAGCCTGCACATTCTTAATCCTTGATCTTTGATGATAATTAGAGATTCTACGATCAGCTGGATCACATCGTTGAAAGGGCCAACCAGCCGGAAGCCTCGCTGGAACATCTGGAAATGTTCTATCGCTCGCTTTTTCCTTCCGTAGCTGGGTATGCATTTGTAGGGTGGTCGATGATGGCTACTCGATTCTTGGTGATTCTTAGAGAAACTCCAGCGAAAAAATTACGAGTTTGCTCTGCCCTGCTGGGCGACATCGCTCCGTGTGTAGGAGTTTTCTTCCTTTGATCCGTTTCCTTTAACGTGTCCTGCACTGAGTGTCGTTTCTGAATAACACCCGAGCTGTCAGTCTTGCAGCCGTTAGCATCCCAATCTTAAGCTGCTCTTTGTGTATTAATTTTAAGTTAGCTTTCAAGACGCTCCAAGAGGGCTTTGTTTAATTAAGATAACAAATTAACAAAATTGGAGAATCGGTTAGAATCCCTTGCAAATCCTCCAAACCTCACGTATAACCCTACTCATTGCATCCTTGGAACAAACCCAACTTTAGGACACCCAAAGAAAATCATACATAAGACAGTGGGGTCTAGAGATTCCAGAAGCAATTTAGATGTGTATGAATTTGTGACAACCCTTTTAAACAAGTTGTGACTGCTTCAAGCTTTGACCGCTTATTTGATGCCATCATAACTACGGAATGACGTGGCGTTTTGCAAAATGCGCTCTGACGTCACAGGACATCCGAATAATTACCACCGACGGATGTTCTCGATAGTTGAGGAATTGACAACTGACTGGTCCCTTGCTCGTGTCCACCGCCATGGTGACACGGTGTATCAAAGACCAAAGGGACAAATAAAACAGTTTGAACCGTTTCGAGGGCAGTAGATTAACTTTTCTTCCTTACCCGGACACGTGTATACGGTAAGGAGTTTTCGAAGTGCAAAAACAGGTAGCAAAGGTATGATTTATGAATTATTTCATTGTTGGCCGTCTGCTTCGGACGGTGTTTCCTTCTTCCTCAAAGCCAGTCGTTAAAGGTTTGATACAAACATTATTCGTATGGCCTTCATAAGTTGGAAGGAAGGTGAAGTAGGAACCTCTCCTCCCTACATCTACATCTGCATCACTGTCCACACACACACACACCCACTCGGGAGGGTCACACTAGGACACTGGGGCACACGGCACATAGTGAGTAAGTGTTGTGTGCAGTAGGCAGAATGGCGGTTCGAGGGGACGTGAGAGTCGTTGCAGCTGCGTCAAGAACGACCAGTCCTAGAAATGTCCACTTCACGTAGGCAGAAAAAGAGGTTCCCTTGAGAGTTTCGCTTTCCGCCTTCCTTCTAGTGACAGCGCACACCGTACTCTGGTGTGTTTTAATGATCGTCTTGCCGTTGCCTATTTGTATACTTTTTTACACATCCTGCACAGAGTTCCACGAGAGTGCACCGCAGTCCGGTTGAATGGTTTGGTGACCTGGAGGGGGAGGTCGTGGCCAGCAAGGGATGGAATTCACATCGAGCTTATTTCTTTTTCCACGAACGAATGCGCGTTCTGTGTCAACTGCATCGGAACATTCTGGCAGGGTTGGCAGGGAAAAGTTTCACTCAGTTCACAACACGTCCGGCTGGTGTTCGCAGCTCGCCAGACAGCATCGGGACATCCCGTCGTCGCATCTGCATCTTGGTCGTGTTCGGTGAGAGTTGGTCGGCCAGGAAAAATTCCGCAGCTTCGTTAGTTTTGTTCCCGGGTTTGTCGTGGAAGCAGCACAGATACAGCCTGGCTGTACCGCGAAACCCAAGCTTCGTTAGGCATTTCGGGAAGGTTTTCCATTTTTATTAGTTTTTGGCGCCAGTTATTATCTGTGTTTGGGCAGGTTTTTTTTTTTCGTTTGTTTTGCTGTTCACCTTCTACTTACACACTCGCTTTTCACGATGAGAAAAGTTGTGCTACTGGTTGGAAACGCTGCTGCTGCTGCAACAAAGCCACGGCCAGACTTGGTCGTATCAGTGCAGTACCTGTTGCATTTTTCCAACGGTCAGTTGGCTTGCAGTGGGAGCAGTGCAGTGGTGCGGTCGGAAAAGCTTTCAGCTAAATTATATGGTGGGGATTTTAAGGAATGTTCAAAGGTGTTGAGATATTTCTAGGGAATGCAGCATGGATGTGCTCTTTGTGGGGATTGTGTGGTGCGGATGAAGCTGCTTGACCGATGTCCAGAACAAGGAAACAAGGATGTTGAGAATTGAAGTGGAATATAAAAAAACGAAAAAGGATGTTGGTTAATTACAGTGTAATGATTACATTTAATTGTAAAATTTCAACTCGACCATCCTCTGTTACCCTTAGCGTAGTAAATTTCCATATGAATATCAGTGTGCCAATGGGTGACGAAGTTCGCCGTTAGCGTTATCGATCGACAAGGCTCTATTTTCTGATCCAGTCAATATGCATTTGCTGCACAGCTGGAGCTTCGATGAGTGAATAATTCATGCTAATACCTCCTGCAGGACGAGCGATTTGTTGCGTTTCGAATTAGTATCCAATATCTGTATGATATGATCGAAGTCGAATGATAAGGCCGTAGCAATAGTGGGACGCTTTCACCTGACAGCACCGATCCGATGAAGAATTACCAACTTTGTTGCTCAGCACTGCACTTATTTTCTCATTTCAGGCAGAATAATTTTCTCTTCACTACATTAGCAGAAGGTAATACGCATTTGGGTGGAGATCCCCTTAAGAATTTAATTCTCTTTCCATTTGCTCTTTCATTCAACAAGTGCTGTGAGGGAGTGTTCGCGGTCGCGCGTGTATGTGTGTGTGTGTGTGCCTCTGATCATTCGATCCATCTAAAGTGCAATTTGTTGCACACCGCAGTTGCAATCTTGGTCAGTAGCAAACGTGTAGCGCAAGTGAATCGAACGTGATATTTACATAAATGATGGTTCCTCTCGATCCTATGGGACCACCGGTGGTGAATGGTGGTGGTGGTGGTGGTAACGGCCCTAATGGTGCTGGCGATACATCGGGCGTAGCGAACAGCTACGGCATAGCGACCATCAGTACGAACGCGTCCTTTCGAAGGCGCGATGACGAATATCGGAGCAAAATAATGGGAAGTAAGTATCCTTTGGCTTGAGTGCCGGCCGCTGATGGAATGCAAATGTGGCCGCTTTTGGCAGGCGGACAGCACCGGGGCCAGCAAAACAAAACAACAAACCCATTTGCATCCCGTTGAAACTAATCTATTGTTTCGGTTCTCTTTTGTTGCGATACGAATAATAATGCAGCTACGGTGCGGAATTATGGTGAGTGTTTGTTTCCCTGTGCTTCTGAATGAATGTTTTTAAATGGGTTTTAGTTTGAGTGCAGTTTTAGCCCAAAAGGTTCAATTGTGAGTGTTGCATATATATTACACGGCCTCCACAAATGGATTCTTGCTTAACTGAACAATCCATTGTAACGAGGCTGTTGAGTTTTAAATCGTTTTGTTCCAACAAGATACAGCAACTGCTGCTTTACATTAAAAAAAACTTTCTCCGATGCCCATATAAAATGTGTATAAAACGTTGAAAAATTTAATTAGATAACATAAAATTCTACTGAACGCTAAACTTTGTGTGTTAGTTGGATAATTTTTGCATAAGAATTCGATTTTTTTTTAGAAGCATATGCTGCTTAATTGCTATATAGAAATGGAAGTTTGAGGACTGCCATGTACGTGATATAAAAAGTGTATTGAATTCATTTTTGCAACACATTTAAACTATAATATACTGCTTTCCCATACGCAAAAGCTTGTGACTTACATGTAACAATCATCTTAAAGTTAAGCATAAAACGACCTCTTTGTTTGTATTGGGCGGTTTCAATCAAACATCAAGTAAAATCAAATAGCCCAGCTTACTTCATCATACTTTTGGTGCAATCTTGCCGGCCATATTATAACGATAAACAGTTATACTGTGAACAGATGTCTGTGATGGTCTTGTGACCAGAGCCATTACGACTCTGGCGGTATTAATATCTTGTCATCAAGGAGGAGAATCAAAAAACGCTTCTTTAGCCTGCAATATGAACGATTGAGTGCTGCTGGCGATAGCGGAAAGCACACGTACTTCAGCATCGGAGTGTTTGACCAAGATTCCATGGCGAAATCGATAATTTTAACAAATTCTCGATTAAAATTAAATTAAATGTCCGAATGTCTTGTAAAGTATCAAGCCAAAGCTTTCTATTGCGCGATTGAGCCTTTAGAAAGCAGCAGCTTCAGGAGGTTGGCGAGCATGTACATCAAGTTGTTGTATGTCCTTAGCCAGCCAAGTACAATTCATAAACAATGATTCCCTGGACTCAAATCTCGATCGGTACGTGACGTTTAATTGCATTATATAGTGTTAAGTTATGCATAACTTAAGGATACAATTCTGAGGTGATAATTAGGCTGTTTCTCGAACAGACGAAATAGACGAAGAAAGGAAATTTATTTCGAACTTGCAACACTTAACCCTATCCTGCTTTCCTACTCTCCAAAATGCATTATAGAAGAACTGTTTAAGCCACGGGGGCGGTCCGGTGGCAGAGGCGAAAACGGCGCCGGTCTTCACACGGCGGGACCGGGGTTCATATCCCATCCAGACCGCCTCCCCGTACGTAGGGCTGACTGCTTTACTACGGATAAAATCAAGTCATAGAAATCCAGAAATGGCAGGCCAAGACCTCACGAGGTTGTAGTGCCAAGGAAGAAGAAGTTTAAGCCACAGACGCGGTTTTGTGAAAATTTCACTTGAAAACGTTCAATTTTCAACTTTAAGGAATTAAGGAAATTTCAGTTTTGATATTTCCCGTGGTTATAAAAATTTCAACGATTTTTCAACCTCATTTTCGCAGCCTGGTTCTTCAGAAACATTCTCCGCACTCAAACTGTGAAAAGGTAGGATCTGAAAATGATTTTCAGCTCTCGTGACCTGGAGCTTTGAGGCTAATGATTTCGGTAACAAATGGCAAACATTGGGCAAATAGATAAAAAGGCTGACCAAAAACAAGTATCAAAATTGTCTGTACATATCTTGTCTTGTACAAGATAGCTCTGGTCAGCGTATATTATGTTACGATTATGACCGTTACAGCTTGGTAAACCTGTGCTCAGAGTCTTGTACTGCTCAGACCACATTGTTGTTGTGTCCCATTTTTCTTCACTTTATTGCAATTATGGAGAGCACACAATATTTATCAAATGAAAATTTTGTTGTAGAAATTGTCCTACAACGTACAGTACAGTTTTAAATGACTAAATTGTGCAGCATTTATTATGAATTTGAACCTTGTTTCACATGCCATAGATAATAATAATCGACTAGCAATGAATGAGAAATCGAACCGACAGCATTTGAGTGTAATGAGCAACACTGGTGTCTAACGAGGTGTTCCAGCAGTAAAGGTTCCTAGGCCGTGGTTCTCATGCGAGCTACAATCTGACTGTTCTCAAACCATCCTTCCTTTCCCATGATTGGGATGCTTTCACTTGAAGCATTCATTTCACCGGATACCGAGATAGATGCGAGAAACAGCAGATAACAGACTAGGTTTCCGGTCCCTGCTACGAACTGACTGTAAGATAGGATTTCCGAAGCACTTTTGTCCAACCGGAACCGGAACGGTACAGCCGTACAATAAGTACTGACATTCAATTGGGAAAAAGTCACAAATATAGAGCGGTGTGATGCGGGCACTCGAGCGTCTACGATACTGCCGAGCACTTATCACCTTCAAGACATGGCCACTTTCCCACATCGAATGCTTGGAATGGATGGTGCTTGGTCATGGCCATGGCAAGCTTGTCAGCACCGCACAACAAAGCTGTGGTGGTAAAGTAATGAGTTTCAGGTTTCCGCCAACGGTCGCACACTGGAGGGCGCATGTTTTCCAAGGTATTATGAGTGCCTAAGCCATCGTAGCGACAAGAAGCCATTAAGCCAGTCGAAAAAAGGTCCTTGCTGTGTGTGTGTGTGTGTGTGTGCTTACCGGGTGGGTTCGACTTTCGTTCGAGTGCGGGGTCGAGTATGCCAGGAACTGTCGAGACGCGATATCAGGGATACGAATGGGAAGGATACGCTTTTTGTTGAAAGCATGCCTTTGGGTTACGCAGTCCGGTGTGAAATGTGCTTCTTTGCGTAATGTTACGATTAATTCAATGATCGGCTTCTTTCGTCACATTCAATACCGAAAATCCACCCTGTGTGTGGTGTGCTTGGGGAGCTTTATTCCACTGGCGTATAGCTACATTTGCATACTCATTTCGCATGGTTGAGTTTAATTATCCCTGACCGAGAGCTTGTTGTGAGTGCAAGCCGTTATCGTTGTTGTATGGAACCGTCGATAACTGAGCCTAAATTTAGGTGGCTCTCAAGAGGAGCAAAAAACTAGTAAATGTATTTGTGTGCTAAAATTGTCATAAACAATAGTATTAATATAATAACGAAAATATTAACTCTTTGCAATTATTTAAGAAATTTAAATAGGATTTTATGACAATAACCAGCCAGAAATCATTCCGATATCAGATTATTCTAATTTAAAACAAAACCTCTTTGGCTTTTTCTTCTTTATCGTTGGCACAACAACCTCGAAAAGTGTCGGCCTGCTTCCTCTGCCTGGGATAGTCATCAGTTTTGATAACGAGGAGGCGGTCTGGGTGGTGGATTTGAACTCCGGTCCTGTTGTGTGAAGGCCGAGGCTATCGAACTACATTTTGGATTAGTGATGGCAAAAATAAATCCAAGTGAGGATTCAAATCTTCGAATCCCAATTTTTATAAGGTTCCGTATCCAGGAATTCGAATCCGAGTCCCTCCTATTATGACTTGTTTTCATTTTGATTAGTAGGACGAAGGAGAGAGAGAGAGGGGGTGGGAGGGGACTAGGACTAAGACTGACGCAGCAAAATTCTCTCAAACATGCATATTATTTTCCTTGTTCTTGCACTTTTCATGCCACACTTTGCCCATCTGACCTAAGCAAACTCATCTAAGACTTCACCAAGAATGATGCATTGATGGCAGAAGCAAGCATCATTATTTTTCCAAGCCAGTCACTCTTATCCAATCCCAATCAAAACTCAATCGAATCGTAATGGTATCTCATTTGAATCCCAACGGAATCTCAATGGAATCCCAACGGAATACCGAGCGAATCTTAACGGAATCCCAATCGAGTTCAAATTTGAATCGATTTTCAGATCGGATTCGGAACCGTGTCGTATTCAAATCGAATTCGAATCCATCATTTAAATCAAAATCTGATTCGAATCTTTCTTGGGGGTTGAGATCTACGAATCTTCCAAATCCCGAACCTCCCAACACTAGTTTGGATGCGTATTTTTTGCATTTTTTTCCATTCCCTTGCAGTTGTTGCAAACAAGGAACTTTTTAGCATGTTTTACGAAATACTCCCTCGAAGCAAATCTGCAAGTCAAAATATACAGTTGTTCCACACTGCTGGTCAATTTCTGGCCTACACAAAACAGAAAAGATGAAACGATTTGTGACTCAAAGCGGCCGAAACCGAGAAAAGAAGGAAACACCCACACACACACACACACACACACACACACACACACACATTTCCTCGGGAGATTTTCCAATCTCATTTTCATATTTGAAACCCTGAGTAAATGCAATCACGGAAGATAGTTAGGGGTCACAGGAGCGAGTAAGCGAGGGGTCAAAGCTCAGCCCAGCTACCGTAGTGTGCGCTTTTTTGGGGTGACTTTTGTTCGTTCGGATCGGTTTGTGTTTGATCTTTGAGCAGCATATCAAGCGCTGGAGGCATTCGTCGTTGCCCAATGCAAAAGGATGATTACTCCTGTGTGAGTACAACAAATGGTTTTTATTGGTTTATCTCTTTTGTGGGGTTGCCTTCGAAAACCGCTCGCTAGAGAACACTTGATCGATGATGCACGTCCATCTAGCCGTAGATTGCCATCACCGACCGAGCTGGGGATGCCGTACACCGTTGGATGAAGATGTCATCCGACTTTTTCTTGCTGCCCAGGGAAAACTTGTGAAGGATGCCAGTAAAATCAATAAAAATCTTCAATATCGGGATCAAGTGTAGCTTATGGTGCAAAGTGTTGACCTATCACTTTCATCCGGATCGCGTTGAAGAAGGTCATGGTTTTAATTGAGCACTCGACCTTTGCTTCTTTGAGAGGGTTCACTTTTTTAATTGGTTGTATGAGATAGGTTTAAGCAGGGCAATAGCGAATAGCGCAGAACAACTTTAGCGTATTTTTTTCTTACTCATAAACTGCCTTAGCCATGCTCGAAATTTGAGAAAGCTATAGTACCGTACCGAAAAGGGTACAATTTCCTATATCCCTAAGCACATTCAGCCGTACGATGGGCAACATTTAAGCAAAATAGTTGAGGCGGCGGCGCTCAAAATCCATCACAAGTACGTGCCACCTTTGCCACCAGCTTGAATGAACCTTCACAGGCGAGCGCATCACGTTTTGAAACTTTTATCGTTCACTGGGGAAACCGGTGAAATCTTATAGGTTGGACATCGTGGCACGGAACGCAAAGCAAAGCATTTGTACGATTTCATTTTAAACAAGGACCCTCACCGTCGGCAATGGAGAAAAAAAGGAAGCAAAGTTGGATCTCTCGTGAGGTTTGAAGTTGCGGAGTTATACAATCCCGCCGGTGTTGATAACTGTTCGGATGGTTCTAGCTGTACACGGTCGAGGTTGTAGTGCATTCTCCGCCTGTTCAACTGTCAGCTTTGCTTGAAGAAGCATGAAGCTATTTGCCGGAGAAAAAATGTTGAAACTTTTTTGACATGACAACTGCAAACAATAGTCGTAGAAGCAGGATACGCTATTCATCATTCAGGAATTTGTGGCGAATTGTACCTGTCGTACCTGCAAAGGTTCTTGTTTCTAGTGTAGTGTATCTTCTGTATGATTTGTTTTCGTGGTGCTAATTAAACAGTGTATTTCTAAGGATTCTTTGGAAAATGCATCAACGGGGATTAGAATGCAGAACTGTACCGTTTGAAAAGAATCCTTTTTATTTTTTCACGGCCCAAGACAATCATGGTTCTTCACGAATCTGATCGTCAGTTCGCAAGCGATTGGAATGGACCTAGTAATGCAAGAGTTGATTTCGGATAACTTTCAATGTAAAGGACTTTTGGATGCTCAGAAGGATTTTTGGCCCCGTAAGCTTGGAAGGACAATGGAGGAGCCGCTACAATGACGAGCTCTACGAGCTGTACGATGATCTCACCAACGTGCAGCGAATTAGACTCGTCAGGCTCCGGTGGGCTGGTCACGTCATGGGAAGGACACCGGACGACCCAGCCCGTAAAGTCCTTTTAGGCCGTCCACACGCCGGTCCACCGGCCGGAATCGAGGATTGTTGCAGCAGGCCAAGACCGCAAAGCGGTTGTAGCGCCTGATAAGTAAGTAAGTAAGGATTTTTTTTAAATCCAATAGAACGATACGGCCAAATTCTCACCTTATCCCGCGTGTGCTAGGTTGTTTCGTTGCGTTGTGTTTCGTCATCCAAAGGCTTAGTCCGTTTCGTGAAAGGTCCTCTAACTCGGGTGTGTTCGGACGCTTTGTTGCCGTAATCCATAATTCATTTTTGAGGTCTTGAACATAGCTAATTGGTTCTGACATGATCAACTCAATTAGCTGTCCGATAGTGGGATGACCTCGTACAGTTTATAGAGCTCGTTATTGTAAAATCCTTCAAAGCTTACTTCTCTAGAACACGGCCAGAGTATGTGCCTCAGAGGCATAAGAGAATACTGGGACTATAAAACTCCTTGCTTCTTCTCTTACTGTTGTATAATCGGTGAAAACACTGTTTTTTACTTAAAAAACACATTTATGAAACACAATTTATTTCTCTACATTCTCTGGATCCTCGCTAGAGATGGGTTCTTTGGAAAGCACCCACGATTCTACTTCGGATGCCGCCAATTTGACCCCTGTTTCGATTCTGTGGAAAGAGAATCGTTGGTTCTACGCGAAATCGATCGGAACCGTCTGGAACCGTTGTAAGCGTTCGAACCGCCCGGAACCATAGAAACGGAATCGTAGTCGATCAGTATCAGTGATTCCGGGACATGGTTCCGGACGGTTCGTTTAATCGTCTGGAACCAGTTCCGCAGGTCCCTTCTGTCTAAGCAGCCGGCTTTCAGTTTAGGTCCGTTTTACTAGGCCCCTGGGCTCGGTGCGCGTATTTTTGGTGTCACCTTGCAATTCCTGTGAAATCGTAGTGGCCAAGCTGAGGTCGCAACATCGGTTATTGTTTATGGGGTCTACCATTTTGGTTTCCACGTTATTAATCTCCGACCTGGGGCTTGGCGCTGCTTGCTCAATCCTTTGGAAAGCTCCTGCTGCAAAGGATACAAAAAAAAATCTTAGATCGTGTCTATGTCATCAGCCAATGCCAGGATCTGAATTAAATTATAGAAGATTATTTCCCAAGGTGCCATCTCCGAGTCTTAGATGGTCTTCTCTAGCATCAGGTTGTTAAAATTTAAATGTTCAACATATGTTTGATACCATAATAACGACTTTTGTCATAAATCAATTTCTTTCAATACTACAAAACTGAATAAATATTCCAACGAAAGCAAATGGGAAAGTGAAGGAAGAATTCAAGGACAAAATCGAACAATTTGATAACAAGTATTTTATAACAAGCTTTTAAATTCCAATTCCATGTCCAATTTAAATTCCATTCTGTTTAATTATTCCTACCATCAAACTAACTTTTCCCACTGACCCACTGCCCAACTGAAACAACTACCTAACCTCAGCTTCGTGTGGCGGTGTAACCAATTTGTCAAACAATTTTACATCGATGGAACTTGCTGGAACATGCGTCCTTGTAAGGTACACAGTATCACATTTCACACAAATTGCTTGACTCATCCAAACCGACATGTGACCCAGGGGCGGATGTAAGGTGCCGTCCGGGCAAACAGTGATTGGTTTAAAAAATTAATTCATCCAAACTGTCGAGCACCTTATGTGTGTGACGCACATCCGGCACCCGTCCAACAACATGGGATAGACATCGTGTGTCGTGTGTCAATCCCCCGTTTTACCGGGATACATCGACAGGACCGTCATCAGTGTGTATCAAACTTTTTGCCATCCCACCGGCGAAACACCGTAATGGGAAATCTTAGTCGTTCGTGGAATTTGTGCTTCTGTGTTTGGTAGCCTTGTCCAGGCTGCTGTCAGGGCTGCTTGCAGAAATTTCGGTTCGTTGTCGTGCTGGTTGTTCTTCATGCTCTTGAATTTGGCTGTGCTTTGGCGTTAATTCGAAGTTTTTGTTCATCGTTAAACGCGATGCTCATAATGACGGTGGCCAACTAGCAGATTCGTGGCGGTGGATGATAGTGTCGCTCGATATAATTCATAATCAACGTGGGCTGTTTTGTGTCGGAACAATCGGGCAGTGTCCCCAAAACTGGCAGCTGATTTGAAACATGTGGCCCATCATTATGTGGCCTATTGTTGGACGCTGTTTGAAACAAATGTGATGCCTTTGCACAAAGGGGCATTTGCCGGGAGAATGCCCGGGAGAAAAATCAGATTTGAGTTTTTGTTAATTTAGAATTTTTCAGTCAATCTATTGGTTGAAACTAAAAGAAACCCGAAATCATAATTCCCTACTGCCGCAAGAATTCTTCTCTATAATTTTTTTTTTTATTCATAAAGAACGGCCTGGCCCTATTGCTTAAAGCTAAATTACAAATAATATTACAATTAACGATGGTTTGGAAACATTTCCTTCTCCAAACCGTGAAAGGGCACCTTATCCAAGGTGAGCTCGGTTGATATATATCCGTCATCCAGTAGTCGTGGTAGTGTTGGTTGCGAGGGTCGGTATCGTAGGTGATCATCTCATCCCGTTTGTTTTTGGGATATGCCATCATCAGTATTCTTTGGGTCGAGATCCAGCGTTCTTCCATCCCTCTGGCTTGTCTGCTTTCCTTGACCGTTGCAACACGCCATTGCTCTATAAATGTTTTAAAAATAGGCAAAAGATGCATATTTGAAATTTTCCAACTGTTGAAGTTGATTTGAAAAGGAACTTTTTTTCTTGATTCAAAACAATTTTTTGAATTCTTAATGTAAAACTACCAGAAAGAGTTATACAAACAAAAATTTTGTCCTTATGTTCATGTAGCGCAGTGGTTAGTTCTCCGTACGACGCAGGCGTGGCGGTCTGGATGGGATTTGAAACTCGGCCCGTTATCGCCTCGTCCACTGCACTGCACTTTCATATTTGCAGACGCAATCACGAAAGCTTTACATTCTTCTCATTCAGATGTTTGGTTTTTTTTTTGAGGTCGAATACAAGAAAAACAAGATTTTTTTCGATAGCTCAGTAGACTTTATGAAACCACGTCCAAACGGTCCTGGTGGGATTTGATTCTAAGTCTTACCATGTGAAGATCGGTACCGCTATTACCTCGATCCAGTTGTAGTAAAAACATGCTTATCCATCCATGTTTATGGCCAGATGTAGTAAAAGAATTTTTTGTTAACTATGTATCCAATACAAATAAGAAAGTTCATCATCCTTGTCTTCAATTATTCCATGTCCTTGTAACTGCAGTTCGCCACTAATATAAGATCTGGTAGCTTTATAAAGTTTGTTTTAGATTTTTTAGAATGCATATTTACCTCACGGAAGCTAATTGTTGAAAGTGAACTTTAATTAAATTACTTAAAAAATACGTCATGTGTATGAAAAACAATTCAATACTGCAAGTTTATAGTGACTTTAAGAACTATCATAAATTTGTAAATTGAACAGTTTGTTTAGTAAAGTTTGATAAAAAATATTTTTTTGATAAATGTAAACTTTAAAAAGTCATGGGTTCTTACAACACTTGCATAAATCGTTTTCAGGCATTATGAAACGGAGCAGGAGTAAGAAATAGTTAGGTCATGCCGAGAGAAGCTACAGAAGCACGTTAATTTACGCTAATTTGCATTAACTCTTTAATATTATTCCACACTTGGTACAAAAAGACACAAACATACATTTATCCTGGTGTTTTGTTTTTGCGGTACCCGCTATGCCAATGAGTATTTTGTCATTTTTTGTAAGCTCTTCTGATGACAACTATTCCAGTGTAAGTTGAAGCTTTATATTCATATCAACGTACTGCTTACACATGATCAACATGTATGCAAAATTCGGACCTAGCGATTTTTATTCACCACAGTACACGACAACCGAAACGTGCGTCAGAAAAACCTTTCTACCAATCCCGGTGGGATCAATCAGATCTGGTGAAACACGTAGTACGAAAGTACTTGCACAAGGTCGCTGTTCTGTCCACGGTTTTAGCGGAATCCTCTGTCACTGTCATGCAGAGATTCGTGAGTGTTTACGTGAAAACATTACATTTTGTTTCGTTTCGAGTAGAGATAGTGAATATGTAGGTCTTCAAAAAAATAAAAATAAAAATGCCGTAACATATTTCAGCAAGACACTGACACAAATTTTTCTTTATATAAAATACGCCAACCTGGTCAAAACAAACATTAACCGTACGCTAAAAGGGGGACGGTTGTTGTTTGTTGTTGAGGCACGAGATGAACGCATGCTTCAGCACCAGCTTAATAGGATCGGTGTTCCCGCAGGAGAACATGTAAAGGATTTTATCCCACAACAGGCCAGCCAAACCTGGCCACAACACAGACGAAAAGTAAACTCCGGCGTTTCGTCGCTGTTGTGTGTGTGTGTGTGTGTGGTTTTTGCTCTTCTTTTTGTCTGTTTGCTCTTGCGCCACCCACTGCATGGTCAGATTCCGCAATTTCTGAAATGAGAAATGAAACGGGATGAAACTGTTTTATGACACCAACTTATACAGTCCATTTTGTACGTGTCCTTTGGTCGTTAAGTGAGATTGTTTGTGTGAGCGAGGGAATGTGACGGCGTGATTTTTTTTGCTGAAACTGCCGAGCCATTTCAATGAGCAGACAAGAGAGCGAGGACTGACGGGAATGAGGCCTCGACCGAAAGGACGTAAAGTTGTGAAGCTGAGACTGTGGCCCGTCTGAAGAAGAAACAGAACCACCGCAGACCACTGTGTTGCTGGTAAGACTGGGGTGGGATTTTTTATCGGCTCAGCGGACATCAGAAATCATGCGGATGATTAGTGGATTTGGCTCACAAGGCAGCGTCACTTTGAAGATGAAGAAACTCACAGGACAGGAAGGATGGCGTAGCGTGTAATAAAGCGAGTCCAGCCAGGTCGACCGGTCCCTCGCTGGAAGAGATGGGGTTTTCACTGTGTGTATTATAGTTGCTCAATTCAAATCAGAATCTACCCTCGGGGGCCGGGCTCGGGCACCAATTCGTTTTGGTGTAAATGATAGCCACAGGGCTGATGAGATGGCGCGTGAATGTACCGGAATAGGGTAAGCGATACGGCAAACACGTCGTTCATGAAAGCAGTGCGACCGCGTTAGAATAAAAGGAGCGTTCTGTGGAAAACTAAGGGAAAAAGTGTACATATTTATCTTTGCAGTCCCTCTTTTTTCCACTGCACTCGTTCTTGCTGAGCCTCTTTTTGAGCCATGCTTACGGTTGGTTCCGATGGCTGATCTGGCAAGTCAACAAGCTGTAGCCAGGTAAATCTGACTTCGTACCATCCGAAGGTAAAGCATAGGCGTTAGTAGTGAAGGGCTTTTCAGCCGTGTAGACATTAGTGAAGCGGATGCTGGTACACCCCGACGGTGATCCTTGCGTAGTTAAGCTACTTGTATCGGTTGCTGCACACTGGAAGGTTTATAAGCGTACGGGCGATTCACATGATCCACGGAGAAAAGTCGGAGAAAAAACAGAAATCTTGAAGATTCTTGTCCACATCTCGATGTTTAAGAGGCTCTTGCGAAGAGGGCGAATAATCACGACCACAGATCTTACGATTCGTATAAGGAACGCATGCGTGCGTGATATCGATGCCGTTCTTGCTTTCCTTCTGTTAGTTACTTTCTGGGTTTCACATGCGAATAACAACAACATTCACTTTATATCAGTTGTGTTTTATTACTCTGTTTTCCTCTGTCGAAGCTTGTGTCTTATAACACTTATATTTGTGATTTTTATTTTATTTCTGATTTTTTACCATTTATTCAGTAGAAAATGTGTTACGGTAGAGAAGCGTTGATGTTATTTCAACAATTTTCTAAAAGCTTTTGTCAGGAGCAATGTATTTTTTTTGTTCGTCTCCTGCTAAGCATTTAGTCCCACTAAAAGCAGAACACTGTTCTCCGGCCCTGCGTTACTTCCGAAAGCGACTCGTCCTGGTGTGCGCACTTGTGGCGTGCCGTGCTGCTGTTACGCTGGTAAGCGACACTGTACGGGTGTTTGTCGGAAAATTGCGATAAAGAAATCGTTCGCGTGTGGAATGGAATTTCCCTGCCGGCGCATACTTCCCTGCCCGGCCATCGCGCCCGCCACCGAGCTCGGCGTGTTAAAAACAAATAAGAAAAGCATGGCCATAAAATCACTCGCGCCGTTCACTCGAACGCTCGGTCAATCGCGTATTACGCGCTCGGTGAGTGATGGTGATGATGCTCGGCCATGATACCGCTACAGCCCGATAACGCCCGATATGAGTGGGGCACTGAACGAGTGCCGCTGAGAGTCTTCGTGTTGAGTGCCACGGTCCCGAGTAAGGCTAAAAGGATCTGCCCGAAGTCGAATGAACATGGAGCATGAATCCCCGGTACAGCAACCGGTAGCTGGGTACCGAGCAAAACCTGCTTGTAGAAAGCTCGTCGGACACGGCGATACACACACACACACCAGCCAGGAGTAGACGATTGTTTTTCCAGCCACGATTGTAATGGATGAGCACGGGCGGAAAACTGGCTTGGTAGTCGAGCACCTTCAAAGCGAGCGTCGGTGGGTGACAAGCGTTAGTCGACGTCGGTACGTCGTTTTTGCGTGTAGGACAGGTGGACTTTTCCGCACATGAATATTGTATGTCTGACACTTTTCGAAACCGTGTTTCGGGTTTTGCGTGACGCTTTGGGAAGTAGCTGAACGGTGCACTTTGTTTGGGAGATTCGTAATCTGTGTATAGTTATAGGAAAATGTGCGAAACAGTGTAGGGAAGTCTGGCAAGTGAAGTCGATGGAGGCGCCTGGTGCTTGATGAGCGATTTGAAGAGATACAGTGGTTCGTACGCGCGTAAACGAATCTTGGTCTTGGTGCTTTTAATTGTAACAGTGAATGCAGTGTGATTCTTCGAACTTTCCACTCGAATGTCTGAGAAACTCCGCACGAGGGAAGTAAAAGCTAATCGCCTGTCGATTGCGCCACCTTCATCACAATCCTACACATAAGTGTGTGGATACTCGTGTGTGTGCGTGTTTATCAGTTTCCAGCTCATTAGTTTCGTGGAAAAACGGGAGAAATGTCACGGAACTAGTGGAACCAACCATCCCGTTTCGGTGATTATCTGGCAGCGTGAGATAGTGGAGTCGAGTGTTAAGGTGTAATTTGTCACATGGGAGTTTCGCCCTTCGCCCTGCACGGCACGGCAACCATAATTCGGAGTAGCGTTGACAGTTTTGCGGTTGCTCTGTGAGGTGTGAATACAGTACACGGGGCGTTCCGTGGTTGTTTAACCTCACGCACATCGTTACTTTCGTCGGTGCAGCAGAGATTCTGGTGCGACCTGGTGTGTGACCGATCTGACTTGCTGTGGTTAGTGGTGCATGCTGGTTCGGACCGCGTGCAAAAGGCGACCTACTGAATGGCACCGACTATTAATCCAGCGGCGCATCCCATCAAAATGTTGCACTTTGGCAATAACAACAATTCCCGAGCTAGCTCGATGCGGCGTCCGGATACTACCGCGTCAGGGTCGTCCATGTACTCGGCAGGTAGGAAGAACCTTCTGTATGACTTTATGTAGGAAAATCTTTACAAGGTGAAATTCATCAGCTATGCGTCAAACGCGAGACGACATGGGTGTGCTCGTCGTGCCACAAGGCAGCAGCGACCTTCTTCCCAATTCCCTGGTAATTGCTGCGGTATACGAAGCCGATGGGTAATTTGTGAAATCCTTTACGGCGCTTCCTAGACGCACGTGCTCACGACATTCTCTGCAGAGATTTCGAGGAAGTCGATGGGATTTTGTAATACGAAATGCTGACAGCGTTTTAGAGAGCTGTTCGTTGTGGTTGTGCCTGCACACACACACATACAGCTGCTGACGCCGGGTACGGAGTGTGTCGTTCGATTCCAATAAGGTATTCATTGAGTGGAATAATATGCTGATGATGGTGGTTTGCTCAAGTGTATGGATTCTGCTATACGCTTGTGTAACATCTGTTGTGGGCAGTTTTTGTGTGTGTCTAGTCTACGAGACGATGACAAGCGGCACAATATGAAGCACTTATCGCTTCTTGGGAGCTAAGTTTTTATTAAATTTAAGTGAATTATACTATTTATCATGTTATGTATAGATGAAATAAAGAATGAATTTTTACTATTCAACACGATTTTCAAACCTGTGAGCAACAAGTTGCAGTTTCTGAGCCCAAGAAATGAAAGCCAACATATATAAAACAAATAACCCAAACCTTTGCTTTGGTAGCGAAATCCAAGCCACCTTCAATCCAGATCCAGACATTGTGTAGGCCATCCCTATTTGGTACGTAGGAGTCGTAAACAAAAGTGTAACACTAGCCTTTGGTCGTGCCCTGCAGTGGTTGCGTTGGTTTTGAGCTCGCTCGGTGCGCTGCGACAGCTGGTGAGCCTCGGTGCTTGGGCTATCCCCAACGCCGGGACTATCCACTACGCCGGGACTGGCCATAGTCCAGGAGATAGATGGCGAAAAGAATGTAATCCCCATGATAAATATTGCTTAAAGTTTATCGTATTACTTGTGGTGGCCCGTGGTGCCTGATATGCAGGAAAGAAGCTAATGAGGATACAAAAAATCCCTGCACTCACAGGAAGTTGCGGTGGCGGAAACACTGTCTCTTTTATATTATTTTACTCGCGTTTGAAAATACTGAATTGTTGGTCAGTTAAAAAAGCTATACTTATCCAAATATTTAATATATCCTGCTGATTCTCAATATTTGAAGTTTGCAATATTCCATTTGTTAATTACTGTAAAGTAATTAAAGTAGTGTAACGAAAGTTATTTGTTAATGACTGTATTACCAACCTTCCCGCCGAAGGTCTTCTGTTTTGAGCAGGTGATTTCAAGTTCTTCCTTCCTGTGTCCTCGTCTGCTGACTGTTGTCTTCTCCAATCTGTACTTAATTCCTTCTCTGTTTGGTGTTGTAAAAATGGCCAACTCCTATCCCTCGATAAGTGTTGTGTGATCTCGTTTGCTCGTTCTCGTTCTCGTTTTTCGTTTAGTTACATCCTCTGTGATACAGTTATACGTCGCGTATCCTCTGTAAAGGATCTAGGTGTGTGGCTCGACGAAACGCTGTCCTTCAGTTCCCGTGTGATCAATGATTATGTTATCAGCAAGTCTAACAAATCACTGGGTCTGATCATTCAGACCTGTCCCTGTACTGCTGTTGGATGCGATCCTCCTTGGAATACGCGGCTATAGTCTGGTCTCCCCCAGGCTCTACTGCGATGGCCAGACTGGAGAGTGTTCAGCGCAAATTCACTCGTGTAGCGGTTTGGCGCTTCCTTAACGGTTATCATCTTGCTCTCCCTCCCTATCCAGTCCGTTGCCATCTTCTTGGGCTAGAAACCATTGAGGATAGGCATTTCCATGTCCGTGCTAGCTTCATTGCAGGTCTCCTGTTAAATGAACTTGATGTCCCTTCCCTCCTGTCTACCCTCCCTCTTTATGCTCCTTCCCGTCGCCTTTGCGATGGACCCCCCCTTTTATATCCCATCCTGCCACACCCGCTACGGTTCGAACGATCCTCTGCTTCGAGCTTTATCGACATTCAATAAGTGCTATAACCTGTTCGACTATAATCTCCCCCTGCCTCGTTTTCGTGTCCGTCTTCGTGAAGCCTCTTTCCACGCCACCTTATTCTACTGTCATCCTCGCTTTTCCTTTAAGTGTAAAAGATAATTGTTAAACCATCATTGGCGGACAATAAATAATAATAATAATAATAATAATAATAATAATAATAATAATAATAATAATCTGATTGCTATGCTCTACAACGAACTGGCAATATTTTCCATTCATTTGAAACATTCCCTTACTGCTACTATCAGCTATAGATTTGAAACATTGCAATAAGCTGTGGATGCAACGATCAGTGTTTGTTCCAATCCTTTTAACTTGTCAGATTGAACAAAAAGTCATTGGATCGTTAGTGTACATGCTCATCACATCACGTGACATGAGCGGATATCACAAACTTAGCACACAGTATAATGAAAAATTACAGTATTTCTATGCAAATTTCTCCTAACTCTATGCAAGATTCCATTATCTGATTGAAAATTCCAAAACGGGTTTGCAATATTTCTTTAAAGCATTCTCCTTTATTTATCATAAGCCTGTATTGCCAACTTATTGATATCACGTAGCCTAAGTCGGTCCTTACAACGGAGAAAGTATCTAGATGGTTCGATATGTGATCGTATTGAGTGAAAGAACTTTTTACCCTACTACAGACCCTATTGAATAAATCTTCAAAAACTTGGATATCTAACACATCATTATCTTTGGATTGGAGTGACTATTTAAGAGAGATAAAATGTATTTGTTGTCCGGTTGCTGGTTCGTACGACTCAATCAACCGCCACAATACATCTATCGAATCAACTGGGATTCATATGGAACGAAATGACTGTGTGCACAGCCCTTTATCAAAAAGAGCAACCATATGGTGTCCGGATGACAGTGATGTCTGTACATCACATCACTCATCATCATGTGATAGACGTTAATTACGATTTGATTGGGCCCTTGAGAAACGAGCATGTGCCAGTAAAACATGAGCTCAATGAGGTGAACCTTTCGTGTCGTTTAAATCAGATGATTTTAGAACAATTGTTGAAATAGCTTACGTCACGAGAAGAATTTTTATATAAAACCGGTAAGTATGATTATTAGAGAATGCAGATGAACGGATCTACGTGAACAAATATTTTATTACCTATGATTAGCAATAAGTTTTACGGTGGAATTGATCAAACAGACAAATTTAGACGGTTTAGATCTAATGCGTAGGATTATGTCGTCATACTCTTACCTCCAAACCAACCTTATACGAAACATTCCGTTTTGTCTGTGCAAGAAACCGATCTCGATAAGCCGTTATGGTCCGTGTAGCGCGAAGGTTTAGCGAACGCCGTGCTTCGCCCAGAAGGATTTACGTAATTACTCCTAAAGTTGATTAATTATCTCGCAGGAACAGAGTGTACCGCAGGTTTTTGGCTAACCCCGTTCCTTTTCGCTGTGTCCTCGAAAGCCTGGAATGGTCTGGGTAAAGTACCATCTGCCGTCAAGGGTTGGTAGGCGAGCCGTATCTTCATGGTGGACCGGGCCTTTTAATTATGAAAACGAGCCCATTCGGCGCTGGTGCGATTGGATAAGGTAGCAAAATTTTGTAATATTTATAGAATCGGCTGACTGGTTGGCTGGATGGTTGGATGGGCAAGCATTAGGCTCGCGGGAACATACCAAAGCATACCAAAGCGTTTAGCGGGGTTAAAGATGCCGGTCTAGGGTGATCGCACAACGAGGCGATTATGAATGGGGATGGTTGCAAGTCCAGCAAATTATTGTTATTTTCTTGATTTTGAAGATAAACTAATTTTCGCCAGCAACCCCGGGAACATTAATTGGCAGGAGTGATGCTTAAGTGAAGCACTGCAGGAAGCTCCCGGTCCCAGTGGAGTTTTGGGGTTTCCCTTTTTTTCGGTGGAGAAAGTTTCTTGCTGCGCAGAATAATCAAATTTGCCCAACGATGGAGAAACCTGGTAATTCGTGGCTAATGGAGGCGCATGGTGTTTCATGTGTTTGCGGAAGACGAACGAATTGGGCTGATGGGTGAAACCATCACGAACGAAGCGGGGTTGTGGGAGTTGTGGCCCATTGTACGTGCACAGATATCACCGCCTCTGTCTTGCATCGCAATGTGGAAGTCGTGGTGATAAGAGATTCGCGTGGTTTAGAGATTCGCACACGTTCTCGCACGGCATTGATTAATGATGCTCTCGGTGCTGAAACACACGCTTGCGAGGCTGAGAGCTCTCCGAATGTTGGGCGGTGGATGAACAAATAATCCAATTGTGTGCGAACGTGAGGTGCATGTTGGGCTGGACATAATAATGAATTTGAATTTAGTTTACTTTTGCAAGCACCGATAGAGCAATACAGTGTTAAATAAACAACTGGACAACTGCCGCCTGCTGCTGCGGGGGTTTGGAATTAATGAGTTTGAAAATGTGATTACACAGCAATGTTGAGAGCTTTCCGGAAAGTCCACTAATGAGTTAGATATTCATCCTTTCACTTCGTAGTGGAGATGCTTGTCAACAATTACAGAATACTGAAACATTTACCTATCCTATCAGCATCTCTGTTCTCTAAACGATCACTGTCAGTAATGTAGCGCCATTGGGTTTATTTTTGTCTTTACATCGTTCCATGATATGTTTGAGCTTGCCACACAAAAACATATTAAAAGTGGGCTGAAATTGAATATCCACGTCCACGGTGCAAATTGTTCGCAGTAAACAATAGCGCCCATAAAACGAGCAATTCGTGGCGGTTGGCGTTGGTTGATGAGTGGCGCGTGGTAGTGTACGGTCGTCTGGAGCAAGTACATTTGCTCCCATCAAGGGAGATAATGACCATTATTTTTTTGTTTTGTTTATTCGTATGATACATTAACAAGGCAGTCGTGGAGCCCAGCAGGAGAAAGTGAGAAATTATTACAGTTTGTTTGTTCAGTTGTTTTTGTACAGGATGGCTAGAGTTTTAGTACAATTTTATAGTTTTGGATGAAAAAAATAGTTTGACACTCGAACAGGAAGTTCATCAAGTTATTACTGAGGTATGGGATAGTGAATCAACGCCTTATACTTGGAATATTGGATTCATCTATCCCATATACAAGAAGGGAGATAGGCTAGAGCGCAGCAATTTTACGCGCAGGGATATTACGGTATTGAATACAGCCTACAAGATTTTCTCACTGATATTGCAAGACCGACTTGTCCCATTGGCGACTTGGCGGCAAATCTTGAAGAAGATAGTGGAACTGCAGTTTCACTGTTCATTGATTTTAAAGCTGCATATGACGGCAAAGCAAGGGTAAACTATACGACGCAATTAGTTCTTCTAGAATTCCGGCTAAGTTTACCAGACATGCAATAATGACAATGACCAACATCACATGCCAGATGTAAAACTCTCAGAGGCCTTTGTTACCTTCAAGGGCCTTTGCAAGGGAGATAGGCTTCCCTGTCTTCTAACTAACTGTGACTCTGAGGTGGAAACATTGGGGTTCATCTTCTATAAATCAAACCAGATCCTGGTATACGGTGATGACATCATCTGTTTGAGGGTCTCCTGCGAAGATATATGATGTACTTAAATGTACAGATAGGTGACAGCACCTTTGAAGTCGCTCAAACCTTCACCAATCTGGGGTCTCAAGTCAACACCGATATCATCATTGATGTTGAACTACTCACAAGGGTGCTGACTGCCAACCGGTCATACTACAGCCTGAGGAAATCCTCCACTCTAAATACCTGTCGCGACCGAGGAAGCTAGGACTGCATAGAACATTTGTAGTCTTAGTACTCAAATACGCGCTGAGAGGTCGTTAAGCCAAAAAAGGAGAAGAAAACTCACACACGCCTCAGAGACATGGAATCTGTCAAAAACTGACGAATCCCTCTTCGCCGCGTTCGAAAGGAAAATGCTCTGAAGGATTTTTGGCTCCGTAAGCACAATTTGTATCGCCAGGCTTCTGTGGGCAGGTCATGTCATGAGAATGGCACTGGACGCCCCATCCCCCATAAAGTCCATTTAAGCCGTCTGGACAAAGGAAGCGTGGCAAGCACAAATTGAGATGGAGTAATGTTGTTGATGCAAGAGTTATTAGGATTTTTGATTGATACGAGCGCGGTCCGGGGCTAGGAGGTCCTTAAGCCAAGAAGAAACGGACATGCGCAAATTGTGTTTTCAAATTTTTGATTAACAGAATATCCTTAACATTTATTTCACATTCTTTCCAAAATTCCAATGGATGGCCTTTGACTTCCACAATATCCGGAAGGATTCAAAGATGGTTGTTACAATGACTCAAATTGTATCTAATGCAGCCGTTGTGTTCACCAGATTTTCAGTTCACATGTGTACTTTAAGGACAGTTTACGCATGTTTGTAGGTATGCACATCAGACTCTTTGGAGGAAGAACACCTCAGCATCCTATCGTTGGTTACGCTGTGTTGAACAGTATCACCTGCGGGTGTCATCCGTTAGTAAAAAAGTGAGCGGAGAAAGAAAAATATGTCGACCAGGTTCAAACCATTTAAAGAGCCAGGCCAGTTCGGAGCAACACTGGATAAATGGAGGTTCCGGCAACCTTTCAAGTTCACTTGAGCATCCGTGCAATGGGGTTCAGCATGGGGTGCAATGCGGAAAGGATCCAATTTGCATTTACCCTCCGATTTGCAACTCAATGAGAAAAGTAGCACGGTTTCAAAATAGAGTCCGGAACAGAACTAAGTACCGGTTGGGTTGTGAAAAGTTGCTTACACTTACAGGTCATACTGCACAAGCGGAGGAAGAAAGTTTTCCATCTTCCTTCGTAACTTCTTGATCTCTTTGGTTTTGGGCAAAATAAAGGGTTGGGTTTGATTTTCCGAATTTCCCTTTTTCGAAGTTTGCCACCCGTCTAGGGCACGAAATTCCATTCCATCTACAAAGAGAGTACGGGTGTAGTACGGGTTTTGGTTACGTGAGGGACGAATGAATAAATAAAATCATCGACTGTGTGCGTACGATCAGCATGCTTAAATGTTTTCCAGGAGCATTATGACTTTTTTCCTTTCATCCCTCGGCTGTCGTTTTAACCGAAAGGCGTGTCGAGCTTCTCGATTTAAATGGGGGGTTTTGCTTTTGATCGAAAAAAAGGGAACCGAAATCGTATTAAAACATTCCAATACCCATTGGAAACCGCGTGACGGGTAAATGGAAAAATGTGGAAAAACGCACATTATCTGTATTTTTATGGGAGTAGTATTTTCTCAGTAATCTCCTTACGAAATTGTATGCAAATATTCGATCCGTTGATAGGGCGGTACGGAATGGGGCTACACTTTTTTCACGATTCTCTTCATCCTCATCGCGGTTGACCAAATTTGAATGGTTCCGTGTAACGTAATGATTGATTCAGAATTATATAAATCGTGTCTACGGACTAAACTACGAGCCTTCCATCTGGAATGGTGCTTTTCAATCGCGTGTTTCCGCAGTTTCCGTCGCCGAAAGTGTCGGGCTCGCTGGCTCGCTGAGTCAACAAATAAGAAACTTGTTCGAAGTGAAACTGCGAATAAAGTCATTGCTAAAGTCTCGCTGATTAATACCAGCACCGTCGGCTGTTATTGTCTACTTGTTGTTTGTCGTTAAATATCGGTGCCATCGGGGCTCGGGCTCGGGATCGCCTGTCCGATCCATTTATCGTGATGGAACGAAAAAGTTGCTTCCGGGCAAAGGAAGTTTTTCTCTCTCGTTGTCAATAGCGCGATCCGTGGCGAGGAAAATTTTCCCTCCCCACGAGCGGGAGCAGTTACGACCGACCGGTCGGTCGAGGAAAACAATTGCCGGAGGTTATGGCTGATGCCCTAGAACAAAGAGTAGAATTTACTTTTAATCAGAGTGTCACAGCGCTTCCGACAAGTTGCAATTTACTGTAAATAAGTTTTGAATCTTTTCCGTTGGGGTTTTCTTCTTACATTCCGAGAGCTTCCAGCTCCGTCGAACGGCGTAGAAGCACGGCAAGGTGCTTCGGGTCGCTGGATTAGCGGTTTCGACGCACGAGACGGTATCAGTTGGCATCGGCGAAGCCCGGCGAGCCCGGGGATGGATGGAAAAAGTTTTTCCCATCAAGGAAAACGTGCAGCAAAATTCCCGTGCTGTTGCTGTTGCTGCTGCTGCTGCTCAGTGTCTGCAGTCTCCTAGAAGGCGAAAGATATCCTTTACGTAGCATGTTTTTCGCTGCGCGACCGGAACTGATCTGGCGGTGGTTGGTTGATGTTGGTTTTTGCTGTTATCTTAGGGGGCAAATCTTTGCCGTGGTTGTGTGCTTTGCTAAGGCAAGTAACGTTGGCTGGAATTAGATGTAAAGGTGGAGAATAGATGGCTGGTAAGAATGGGAGCGAGGGGCTAACCGAAGGTTATATATTCCATTGGGAACAATCGAGGTTGGAGTGTGACTGAAATCGGTTTATGGATCAGGTGGTTTTGCGGTGGTTTTAGATGGAAATGTTTTTTTTTTGTGTGTGTGAAATGTTCTAAGGGAATCAAAAAAACATTATAAAATAATTTCGATAAGCTTCAAATCTACGAGAAAAAATATAACCATACGAAATGGCAATGGAAAATCATTTTGAGGCAGATGATTTTCGTTTTTAATTCTCGATAACAAATGAACGTTGATATGGAAGAATATAGATCTAATAAGGAAAAAAGGCTGGGTGGCCCGGCGTGAGGTGCGAAAGTGGCGCCGGTCTTCACAAGGCAGGGCCAGGGTTCAAATCCCATCTCGGTCGTTCCCCCATAGTGAGGACTGACTTTCCAACTATGCGGTATCAAAAAATCTAGTAAGTAAGTCAGAAATTGAATGTTATTTGCCAAGAGTTTGGCAAATGATTTTTGCGAGAATTTATGAGGCATTAGAGATCATAGTAAGATACTTTCATAAAGCTCTTCATTCTTCAGTATACAGCAGTTAAAGGCTATTAGAAAGCGCAGTGACGTTGTAAAACATAGAAAATAACAGAGAATGGTATTTTTTGCTACCCATGAAGAGCTGATGTAAGGTGTAGAAAACGATGCGTTGATTTTAATCATATCACTCCTATTACTTAAGTAGTTTACTGTCAGCCATCAAACTAATTGTCAAGCAGTAGTGTACGGTCCACAGGGTTGAAGGCAGCATCAAAGTCAGCATACAACATTTGTAACATTTGTGTGAAACGGAGGATCAGACAGGAACGCAAAAGGCGTGAGATGGGATGTACAGGGGGATAAGAAACAGGAGAAAGGGTTTGTTGATGTCACTGAGGAGCATTCTGACATTAAAGATATACTGCACTCGAACTCGTCTAGCCCCCGCCGGATTTAACGCCTACAAGTATTTAACGCCGGATGCCATAAGATGGCATTTGAGAAAGCGCAAGGCCCCAAAATTCTATTAAGCACTAAAGCGAAGTACAGGCCTCACGACCAGGAGGGATCTGAAAAGTCAGAAGTAAGCCTACGAATGAGAACGATAATTTTGTTGGCTTTCGATAGTGGATCTTAAAGTTTTTTCTACAAGCACATAGCATAGATATACCGTAATTGGTTATAATTTTGTTCATGTCAGCTTTCTTACAAAGAGGAAACATAAAGGCTGATTTTAACCTATTAAAGAAATCAGGACTGGAACTTACGTATCTCTGTTGTGTATGAAAACTGTGCTAGGTTTTGGAAGTATATAAGTTACAGCATGATTAGGTCCAATAACAGGGCGATGCAACAAAAGTCCGGGTTATAAGCAAATTTTAAGATGTTTTAAAAACTTTTGCTGGACATACAGTTGGGACGGTCCAGTGGCAGAGGCGATTGCAGCGTAGGTCTTCACAAGGCAGGACCGAGGATCAAATCACATCCCGACCACATCCCCGTACGCAAGACTAACTATTCAGCTACGGATAAAAACAAGGAAGTCGAAAATGGTAGACTAAGACCTTTCGAGGTTGTAGTGCCAAGGAAGAAGAAGATGTAAATACTGTTCAATGTAATATTTTTTACTGAAGAAATATTACACACTATGCGAGTTCGGCCTTGTTGGCGTTGGGTTCGGAGGTGGTCGGCGGGTCCTACCTCGTTATTAGCAGAAACCCTGCTGTTACGGAGGGGAATTCGCCGATAGCTTTTGATTTCGGTGCTGGCTTGGTCGAGCTTGGGCTATCACTGCTGGGCAGTTTGAGAAACACTATACAGAGGCAAATGTTTGTGCTGTCCAAAACGCTGTTTTTTTTTTTTTGTTTAGTTTTGTTTCGCTCTCCAGATCCGATACACGGAAGGATGATCCGTTTACACACCACACTACCATCAACACAATACCGCCAGCAATAGTCCCGGACCTAAACATTTCTACAAATTCTACAATAGACCTGGATTTCCTCACTGCAATCGCCACACACCTACAACCGAGCATGCCCGGGATAAGGCTAAATACCAGGGAGGAAATGCCTTGGTAATTTCTTTGTGAATTTTTTGTTTTTGACATTTGTATTTCGTCAGCACATGCGGTGCTGACAATACGGCTCCTTGCCGTGATAATTAATAAATAAAATAATAAAATAAAATATTACACACCGCTTCTATGTGTAACGGTCGAGCTTAGGGTTTTCCCCATCGGCAAATGGAGGATCTCAAACGTGATTGAATCATCTCGAATAGTAATTCTACCGTAAACATCGCAGATTACATCCGAACCTGCGAGGCTTAACTACACATAATAGCATTCGATCGAGCACCAAAGTCAATTATTCCCGGTGCATTATGTAGCGTTCTGCAAAGTGTGCTGACCTGTAAAGCCCGATACGGTTGATTGGACGGAATACAATTTTGCCTCGAGCAGGCATTTTGGGCTGCAAAAAGTGTGGACCGCACGTCGAAGTTGATTGCATCGCAGTACCGAGTCACCGAGCCAGGTACTACCCAGAACGACACTTGAGTTTGTGCATTGAGGTGTGTAAATGATTTGGGTTAGCATTGCAAATCGTGTTTTCCGCTTTTCCGTTTTTTTTGTTTCTGTATGCTTTAGATTCATTAAGCGGCATTGTTCAAAAATCCACTCGGAAATATGTACGGGAATGATTTATGAGTAATGCAAATGAAACACGTTGATTTCTGGTGTTTTGTGTGTGAGTGAGGGTTTAATATTTGCTCGCAGAACGATTTATAGATTTGATAAAATAGAGAAAAGCAGTTGATGTTATTGTCGACGTACATAAAACAATCTGTGGCTGCAGAAAATTCCCAATCGAGGAAACGATTCGACCCTTATTCGTCGTCAGTTTTTAACGCTTCATATGCTAATCTTTCACAGGCCACCCGCTCCAATAAAACGACCAAACTTCGAATCGACTTTATTTCGGCCGAGGTAAATGGAACAAAATTGAAGTGCAAACAGAATGCTCGGGCTGACCTAATTTTGTTGCAGGTGACTGTTGATTTTCGTTTGCTCGCAGTGCAGGTCAAAAGCGTAGGCATTGTGTGCGGTAGGCAAACACGACCGTAATAGTCAGCATGACGCAGTTGAAATATGCATCAGTAAATGAAATCAAACACGTGTAGAAACATTTTGTCATTGCATGGTGGAAACGGGGATGCTTTCAGGCTTTCCAGGCTTGTTCGTTGACAGTATGGTGACTTAACGAAATGGTCGAAGGATGAGGTAGCTCTGACAATTATATGTCATTCAACCTTCGTAATATTTGCTTTCACAACTAAGGATTCGTTCAGAACTGAACGACAGTCGTATTAAAAATTTGTGCCTAACGCTTGACAGCAGTCACATAGAAACTCGGCGTTTGTAACGCACTTGACAACGCAACCTCAGCTGGCCGATCTAAAGTAGTGCGTTACAGTCGCATGCATGCAGATGCGAAATTTGGCGTACGATACGTCCCCTCTCTAATGAAGCAATCTTGGTCCATAATTAAAATTCATTATCACATTACGAATGCATTATTCAAGCGAATGCTACAACTCCTGCAATGCACTTGATCCGTTTCTATTGGGCAACTTGAATGAGCTGGCGCGACCAGTCCCATAGCCGGTACGGTTCGGATCTCCCCAGGACTTTTGGGCATTGCTGCGTTAAAACTGAGCGGTAAAACCAGCAGCCTGCATCCTCTTCAGCATCTCACGTTGAATAATTGTTCAGGAATCCGCTTTGTCGTTTCGATTATACTTGCTATTTAGCTGAATACTGAATACCTTCCTTCCTACCGAGCTGGAACACTGGTGACGGTGGTAGCTGGCGTTTTTTGTCTGTTCAACCAGCGCAACACAACTCAGGTCCTCGCTCTCGTACCGAGCTCTGGTAGCATAAAGAGGATGAGGAATGGAACAGATTGGCACATTAGTTTAGGACTCGAAATTCATGAGCAATAGCTCCCGGTTGTGCCGTTGCTCGTGGAGATAACTCTCTTTGAACACAGGGCATATCGTGGTGCCTGGTGTTTTTTTGCTTCAAAGCAGTAAGTTAATTTCGGATTCATTAATATGTGATAAAATCTGGTACCATACATCGGCAGGATGAGTGTGTGTCTGGGTGATAAGCAGAGCGGAAAATCGATCGGAAGCACTGCACAGATTATGGAAATGCGGTTGACGAAAAGCTCTATACGAAGCTTTTTATTGCGTGCTTTATAGAATTGTGTGTTTCTTGTTTAGTATAAACACAATACAAATATCGTTTAATACACTAAACAGAAAGTTAAATGGAGAGGCACAGCATAAAAGTGTTGTAAGCTTCAAACCGAGGTTGTAGATTTACTATCCGCTATAAACAATTTGGGAATATTTTATCTAAAATGTTCTTTGCCTCTCTAGAATTGGTAACGCATTCATGTGTTTACTGCAATACAATACTAGTTAGATAGTTAAAATATACAAATGTTCAAAATGGGACGGTCCGGTGGCTGAGGCGATCTTCACATGGCAGGGCCGGTGTTCAAATCCCATCCAGACCGCCTCCCCGTACGCAGGGCTGACTACTTTGCTACGGATAAAAATCATGTCACAGAAAGCCAGAAATGGCAGACCCAGACCTTCAGGGGTTGTAGTGCCAAGGAAGAAGAAGAAGTGTAAAATATTATCAATCTGTTTGGAACCGTTCATCAATTTTTATAACTATTTGATGAAGAAGAAAGAGTATATAATAAACATAGTATTTAGGATATTTCTTCCTCAATTAGGGCCTAACAGGAATCCTCTGTTCCTGTGCCTTTAAAAAATGTAAGGGCTCTATCGAAGGATGCCAATGTCACAACATAACCAGTTCACAGGAACCAGGTGGGTTCACAATCCACACCGTGATAGTGAGATCATTGTAAAGATCATAAGGATCATGATAAGTTCAACTTCAGAAAACCTTCTCGCTGTCTTTCTCTCGATCGTGGCCAACGAATTCCTATTCGTCAGTTTGGCCGGTTTTTCGACCTTTTCATAAGCTTCTGCTGCATAGAAAAGCCTCAAGCCAATCACTTCTATGTCATCAGCGTAATGAATTGCCCTCTCTAGCGCCAGGTAAAAGCTAAAAGAATTAAGCATTTGAAGCCTAATGTGTGCAACTGAAATACTTACAAGCCTGGTAAACTTGCTAGAGATTCCAATTGAACTAATTGAGACGTAAATTTTAACCTGATTGTTTAGTATGTCTGACTGATTGAACATATTTGCGCCTGGGGGGTATGCAAACAGATGCACGGAGAAACGATTATAATTGTAAACTACTATACATCGCTACAACGACACATCGTGTGCTTGGCTGTACCCCCCCGAAAAAGACCAATAAAGGCAAGAAAGGTTAAAGAGCTGTAACGGACCTTGAAGAACGAATCATTTCCATCTTCCTAGACAACTCAGCTTCAGAATCGGTTTGGAGTCCTTGGCGGGTAGCGACATTCCGACACTCTGCAGTGTTCTCCAGTTGGTCTAGCTTTCCGTTGCCTTCCTTTCTTACTCTCCCTAGACTTCCCCCCTTTCCTTCCCATCTGGTACGAGATCAGTTGGCATTGCCCGACGATCCGCACCATTCCCTTCCAGCCCTGGGACGTAGCTAGTTCGGCGTGACCAACAGCTCGGACCAATCCCTCCCCCCGATAGTTGACCAGTTCGGCATAGTCCAACGGTCTCTGTTGTCCTCTTCTCGATATTAACCCACTACCACCACCTCGGGTTTTATCATCTTCCCCTTCCTATTCCAACCGAATTCCCGGAGTAGGCCGTACCCCTACACTGATATTGTCATTTGTGGCTTTGAACTCAGAGAAGTGATATCTACTCTGCTACCTTTTCCTAAGATTTTCCGAACGGTGACGATCCGGGCGCACTTCTTATTTTCTCAAAAATGTCTCTCCAGTAAGCAGGATGAGCTATCAAGCTACAAGTAAAGTCAAGTCAAGGAAAGCCAGAAATGGAGGTTGTAATGCAAAAAAAAAATGATGAAGAAGATCTGGGCGCACGTCAATATTCAGTCGACATGATCAAATGGCGAATCCCTTCCAGATCGTTGCCCAGTACACAGGACTTACCATCCAGCTACGAAGTAAAGCCATCTGGCAGTCAGTTGAATAGATTCTCATTCTTATGTCGGTTTAAAACAGAGCGCTCGGTTATTTTTTTAACTTGTTTATTAAGAGAGACCTCATTCACTTGTTTAACCGCGCTCAATCAATGGCGCGTGGAATCTATGGAATCGTGTATCAGAATATTATCTCAGCTTTCAGCCCTTTCGAAGTGTGATATTTAGATTTTTAGTTATATTTTTAGAATAACGGCTTGTCGCCGTTTTCCCGTACTGCATTTGGATACTGCAATATTTGTTATCAAAACTGTTATACAATTTTATTTGAAGAATTAAATTCATTTTGCCACATTGCTGAAATACTAAAGGAAAAGTATTGATTACGGCACCTTCTTTTCCGATTTATTTGTAGCATTTCTTTCACTCTCCTTTCACTTTGCTCGAATTTCGATAGGACAATGATGGCCGTTTGTGGAAAGATTCTTAGCCCGAACAGGATAAAGCAAACGACAGAGAAACACTAATAAATCTATCTGCTGCAGCGTATTCAATTTGTCAATACGTGTTGTCAATGGTGGTGTTTTATTACACTGGCAACAAACAGTCCTCTCAATTGTGTGTTCGAAATACACCTACCCCGGGCCGGTATCTTGAGCTTTGTCACGTCGGAACGCAGTGCATTCAGCGTTGATTTATGGTCGTGAGAGACTTAATTCGAGCGGGTGGAATAAGCAATCGCGCACCAACTGTTCGGAAGGGCGACATATCATTGTGTCATGCCGTATGTCGCTGCTGCTTCTTTCTTCTTCGGAATTGAACGAGCCAAGAAACCGGCTTTTTTGCAGCTGGAATAAATCGTTGAAGTAACAACTAATGGCGTTCTAAGTACTCTTTTACTTCAGTTCGTTAATTGTGTGTGTGTGGTTCACAAAGGGAACGGATTCCTTTCTGCCATTCATAGGGCCTCCGGGAGCCTCCGGTTCGCAGACGGTTGCCAAATTTGGCGGATGATCATTCTTCCATTTTATCTTAAGCCTTGCAATCTCATTTCAACATGTCCCCAAGGTCAGCCTCGAACGAGCAGTGTGCTTCCGTTTGCATTGTGTGCGCTTGGGGTTCGGAGAATGAGTGTACCACCAACAGTAACAATATCTTATCTGCTTCAGTGCGGCGCCAAGCGTGCTACTGCCGAGAGGTTCTGAATCTTGATATTAAGCACCATGAAACGATGGGATGGAAAAAACAAAACGAGATTCCGGTTGGAAAGATTCCCATCCTTTGCCTGCTGGTTACGCATCTTATTGTGTGTAAATATTTAATTCTCCTGTGGGTTTGCCTCTTACTTCTTTGCACCCCATAGGTCTTGCTGATACCAGTTTCGAGAGGAAGTTTTGTTCTTTGGCTAAACCTTCACGATGGAAAGAAGTTAAATTTTGCAGTGGTATTTGGAGTTCTTTTATCAGTGTGGGTAATTTCTGAATTAAGAATGATGGAATTTAAACTTAAGGAAGAACTTCTATCTTAAAGACAACTTTAAATGAGCGAATCAATAATAATTTCAAACCCATTTTCGTTCATACTATTAACGTGACCAGTTTGTGATAAGCCTTGGGGAAAAAGTATCAAGCAAAGCTTTCTTAACAAAAGTCTCATTTTTCGCCTAATTAATCATGATTTTTGTCATCCATTACTTAACGTTGTTGTTTTTTTCTGCACCTTGCTCTTCTCATGCACGACGATACTTCTCCCGGAACTCTTCGGATGCGACTCGAGACGAGAGGCGTATCGCCCTTATCGTTTTAAGTGTGCCTTCATGTTGTTGAAGGCGGTCCGGATGTTTTTTGCTGCTATGTTGTCGAAAAATGATTGACGAATCACGTTGAATGAGACGACCATTTTCCTGCAGGCTCATTTTCCTTTGCTCCGTCTGACGTCTGTCACCGTCCATAGTCCTTGCATCACCTCATAACGAGACGACGCATTACACGATTTATTTTTTTTATAGGTCGGCCACTTTTGTAAGTGGACGAACAGGTCGAATGATGCTGATAAATGATTACCCACATAGCGGTGATGCGATGGGAAAATCGATAGTTTTGCCATTCTCCCAAGGGTCGGCTTGTCGAATTGTTATCGTTTTTTGTTGTTGTTGTTGAGAAACATTCTAATGCGCATTAGCTTAACAATTATTGCATTAGATAGGCAATTTGTAGCATTATGGATTCCAGATTTAAAGTTCTCAGTAGAATATTTTATACTTCTGTATTTCTTATCTACAGCTTTTTGCAGACAAATATTTTCTAGCTAAGGCTTGCACATAGACAAGGTTGATGTCCATAAGCTGAAGAGACAGCTGTGGATGAGGGTAATATAATTAAAACCTAATCCTCCGCAAAGTAATGATTGACGCTAATTGATTGGTAGCAATACCATGCCTTCGCGTGATGCATATTTCATCGTGAACGAAAATCGATAGACATCGCTGGAATGGATCTACTCTAAAGTTAGTATGCCTTCAAATACTTTAGATTACAAATTTAGTAGACTATATGAGCAAATATTCTACAAAAAGTTCTACAAAACGCAGTCTTATAGCAAATAACCTCTAAGCACTTGAAGCGATCAGCAATAAATATGTCCATGTCCATGCGCTCCTCTCGATGGTTCATATTTTCCCAATCACCTTCATTCTCCGAGGTACTCTCAGGGATAAAAAACCACCTGATAAGCGGTGGAATTTGGTGGAACGGGAAAGAAGGATGGTGGGAAGGGTTTCCCATTTTGCTCTTCCGTTTTGCCTTTGTCGGCGTATAGCCGCTGTCGGAGTATGCGTTTCCGGCGCAGTTTCCTACACTTAGCACCTTTCGCACAAGAACGGATGTGTTCTATTCCTGCCTGCCGGTCGGTTCGTCGGGCTGCAAGAACGGTTGCGGCATCCGAACGCAATTATGACAGCAGATGATGAATTTTACTTCCATTTCATTTCTTTCGGGAACTGAAATTACGTTTATGTTAGTGCCAGTGGGTTTTTTTTCTTTCTGGCGGCTGTTGTTGTTTTTGCACTTCCTGAGCTTCGCAGGTCTGTGGCAGGAGCCATCGATAAACGTCGAAGGAGTTTTTTTTTTGCTTGCTTGTGCTTTCTTCGAGGAATTCTTTTTTTTACGAGCAATGGGTTATAAAGTACGGATAGAGGTGGACAGATAATATGTTTCCCTGCCGGTGACAGGTGTAACATATGGATTTCAAGAGTGAGAACGACATTTTATCTGGTCGTTTCGGAGAGCAGTCGTTGAAGGTGGCACAAGATGACACAAGCTTTTTTTTGTGCCTGTTTTCTTAGACTTTGTGTGTGTGTCATACGTGTGAAATAATATATCGTAAAGATGGGATGAAAATTTTTTAAGAACAGTTTTTGTTTTAGGAGCATGATGGAGGACAGTACAATAGGATCTTTTGTCTATACATGGAACTCGCGATTTGTATGGAGTTTATACGAGCCTTAAATGTTTTTTCGAATGGGAATCTTTTTTTTAAATGTCAACTTTCGCTTTTGCTTTCCAAAGATAAGCAGTGGTAGTTTTCAGCTAGATTTGGTGAAAAAGAAATTTGGCATTGGTTTTGTACTTCCAAAATCCATGCCTCATGTTTCACCGGCAATTTCGGAGGGTTTCATTCCTGTGTTTTTCTTAGTACAGCTGTTTTTGTTTTGCTCGTCCTCGTTGACCTCCAACTACATAAACAAGATGTAGATAGCACAACAGATAGACCAATAAATAATAGTCAAAAAAGGCTTGCCTACCGACTGGCGATGCTGCTGCCGTTGTGTTCAGCCTCCCGCCTCACAATGAATCAGGCAGGAATGTGGGAATTTATCTGAGATAAAATTGCATCTTAAACTACACGCCCATTACGGTAGGGATGGATGGGCCAACGCTCCGTGCGTCCATTCGCTGATACACTAAGGATGGGTGTTGAAAGTTGGAAGCAGGGATTATCCTTTAAGCTTATTCGTGGCATAGGAAGCACATGCTACCACCGCTGGACGTCACGTAGTTGTGCAAGCTAGGACCGGGAACTTAAAAGCGAAATGTAGCGTTTTATACGATGCCGGACCTAATTAATTATAGCTTGACGCGGCTCTAACATGAGGCAGGATTACGGAAGGATTAAGATTAAGCGTGCTGAAGGCGTTAGGGTTATAGATGGAGAGGAATCAATTGTGGTTATAAAGCAATAAAAGCAGACGAAAAAAGCGTCTGGATGTAATAATAAGAGATTTAAACATCGTTAGTGGAATTCATGATAATAAACGAATGTACTAGTTTGAAGTAGAATTGGCCATGGAAATATTTGCTTTCAATTCAATCATTTAAATAACCCTTTTGTTAGACAATGGAGCCTCTTGAAACTTATATGAGCTAAAAGTACTACGGTTACGAAAAACTTTACGCTCAAGTACATTCTAATTAGAATAAACATTTATGAACAAACAATACACAAACAACGTTCTGATTGCCCGCCGAAGGTAAAGCTAGGGTCAATTGGCAACACTAGCCCATCGGTGCCCAGTCGTGCTGGTACGAACGTGCAGGAGTACATACGTTTTCCACCCTGTGGTGCTCACCACGACACGCTACACTCCACTGATGAGCGGTTTGAGAGCCACTTGCATGTGCTCTGCACTAAAGCACTAAAGTTGATCTGCTGAAGTGCAAGAAGTCAGAGGCAGAGTAATCAGAGAGAGTTAGGCAGCAGAGCTCCATCCTCGGCGATGGGAAACATTTTGCCGGGTTGGAAAATCGGAACCAAGAACGAACGTGCAAGGAACTGCACGTGTTTGCATGGCTTCACCGAGCATTTTCGAGTCACAGAGAGCCCAAGAAATCTCTGACCGCTTGCTTAATTCCCAACAGGATCTGCTGCCTCCGGGGAGCACCCATTTCTCGATGTTTTTACTCCAGGTGACGATTGGAATGGAAGTGCACTCGCGCACTTACGAGTTGCACTGGACTGCAATCAACTGCAGCCTGATGGAAGACTTGTGTGAGGAAGATAATCGAGAACATTACGAAATGAAGGCTTAGCCGGGATAGCAACATGTACTTGCCACTTGTTTCATGCCACTTGGGAAAGGTCCGAAAGTGAAAGAAATGGCAGGAACGTGTGTAAGTGTGTCCGGATGGGAAGTGAGATGTGTTTTTTTAGCAGATAACTATGTCTTGGTTGGTGGGAACATGACACTTTACTAGGGTTGACTATTCTGCAGGTCCAAATTAAAGGGAACGCAATACGAGTACTTTATGTTTGCAATTTTTAAACGCTTGTTGTAGGTTTTATTCAGACTAAGAATACTGTCTTGACGTATTGAAGCGATTATTGGAGCCTTCCAGACGTTGTTGATGCGTGTAAGTGATTTTATAACAAAAAGAAAACAATACCAAATTCCGTCTTTTGCTCCTTCTTCGCTTGTTCCCATTTCGCGATCAACCTCTTCGAATCAAATCAACCCTGCTTGTCACCGTTTCTTGGGGCGTTCCGTAGGCAAATATCGCAAATTTATGGCAATAAGTACAACTTAACCTAAGACCACATGACTTCAGCAACAAGCGCCGCGGTAGGTATGGTGGTGCTATGTATATCCGTGTCACCATTACAAAGGAAATCCGGCGTGTTTCATCGATTTTTCATGCCGTTCAGCACGCAGGTAAGCAATGGAAAATTACGGCGTTAAACCTGTTGAAGTCGCTGTTGATACTTGTTGGTGTTTCTAGACGCCCTTCCCCAGCTGAACCATGACACGCGGGGCGTGATTTCGTGACTTACGCTCCCATTGAATTTATTGTTCGTTCGCGTGCTAATTCTTTGCAACCCTTCACACTAGGCTTTGAAAACGTTACGCACGAGCAGCGAGCTTTTTTCGCTGCATACCTGCAAATAGATCAACGGTGAGGTGACGGTGAGGCATTGAATGGAAACGCAAAGTTACGCGTAAAGTTAAACAAATTCACTTCCATTACATTAAAAAGGGGGGCAAACAACAGTTGCTTTGTTTGGGGACGACAAGCTCAAGCATTTGGTTTTGCAAGTTGGATTAATGGTGGCCGTGTTGGTCTTGACCGTGGAAGCAATACAGCAAGGACAGCGCAAACATGGGCATAGTTTTAGCTCGGGGGATTAATTGCCCAGTACCTTGGGATTGTTTGATTGAGAAAAACTAAGGTTAATTTTGACTTACAAATTTGATGCTTTTTGCTTTCGAATACAAGAAAATGTGTTCTATTTTAAATGTAACTTAAAGAATTTACGTTTGTTTGTATTTTTACATTTGACGAATTGGCAGCAAGATAACTATATTTACTGAAAATAACCAAGAGTAACATCAATTTTGCGTTCAATTCTACTTCGGAACTTCGTGCTGATGGTGGAATCTCTTTGAGAAGAACTTCAAAAACTTCGAAGTAAAGTTGTATCTATTATCTGGGCTTTTATATTATTGGAAGTGGGATCAACTAGACACCACAGAAATATTCCACAAAGTTAAGGTCTGGAGTAGTTTTCAGGGGAACATTTGGACTGGTGCGATAGAAAAAAGTCAGAAACCAGGCTTGTCTAGAGTGTTTAACAATTGCATCTAGCTGAGGTCTAAGGTCATTCCAGAGGCTTTGAGGTTTGAGGCATACTCTTGAACACCTTTATTGTTGATTTGAGAGGAATTATGCGGTACAGTCCGATCGTCTGTTAGGAATCTTTCTGTATCCATCATGCCCGATACTTTTAACTGTATTCTGAGAATATTTTTGGTGTCTTCAAGTACGCGGATGATCTTAGAATAATCTTCCTAATTTAGTAAACTCGTCATCTTCAGAATTTCATTGATTACTTGTCTGTTTGGCGTTGTTCAAACGGTCTATTATTTTGCCCACAGAAATGCAACGTTTGGTCGTTCCACCAACATACTCCTTGGAGATATACAATTTGTAGCATTGACATAAACCATGTATGCTCCATTAATGAACTAGATGTATAACTTAATTGTATGCTAAGTTTCATTGCTCGTTTTACATCTAGTGTCTGTGTTAATGTTTATGTACGAAGCACACCTTCATACTGTTGCTGAGTGTGATCAATCCTTGTGTCAATCGAATATGCTTGTGTAGTTCGGTCACCAGCTGGTGTGCCGGCGATGGTTAAAATTGATCGTGTCTGCCCACGTGTCTTGTCATTCGTCGCTTCCTTTCGGGCTTTCTCCATTCGGCCATTCGCTCCAATCCTTATCACTGTCGGTTATTAGGCCTAGAGTCTCTGCAAATTCGTCATTCGCATTTCCAATCCTTTTATATCGATGAACTTCTATCCAACCACATTGATGTGCTTTTGCTGAATTTCTTTACAAGTGCCTTCCCGTTAATTGCCTGTAAGAGCACTTCCTCACATTCCTACTACGCGTAACGCTTAACGGCCAGAACGACTCTCTCCTCACAATCTTATCCTTTTTATCATTCCCTTAATGGAAGCCTTAAAACTCATTATTAAGCCTAATTCCATGATTTATATGGGATGCAGTGATACTTCCTTTCTGCTATTTGTAATATAAATTAAATAATTTTCATTATTTCATATGACAAAAAGTCTGAGCAATACCTCTAACGTATGAAAAAATGTAAAACATTATGAACAAAGCAAATTTATTAAAGCCCCTTTTGTAAATGTAACAACCTTTTTGTCTTGTTGAGCAAATCGTTCACCATCGCTGTACGCTGTAATTTTGGGAAATAATTTAATATTCATAATTGTCGGGTCTCTTGTTTAAAAATAAATGCTATTTACTAAAAAGCTTTGGTTTGCTTTTCGTTGCAAAATGTATGAAGCTGATCTCCAGATGTTTTGCGTTCCCAAAGGCACTGCGTATTGTAGTAGGTTCCAGGTAAACGGTAGAGCCTTTTCCGAACTGTGACATGTGACGAAATTCTGCCGAAGAGCGGTTGGCTATTCACTAATAATAGTTTATTATTGTGTCGTTGTACCGGAGTCATTAAATATTTCGACCTCGGCGTACGTTGCCATGGCTTAAACTCTCAGGCAGGTTGTCGACCTTTCGGAACGAAGAAAATTGGTGGCCTGTTGCAAGATAATCACGTATGCGTTCACATTGTTGAAATGACCTTTGATGGGCCATTAGCAACCAATCACGAGAAATAGCTGGAAATGTAAAATTATGAAAGAATGATTCCACTGTCAATACATTAATGTGATGCGACGACCAATTGTGAATTGGGAAATGATTAATATTAACGAGATGGATGGATACCCTCTAATCGTTTCTTCGAGAGGTTATTGTGCGTCATCGGTGTGCTATTTTGTGGAGCAATTGTGTATCCGCGTAGGAAACCGTTGTTTTGCGTTGTGCATTTGCCCCTGCAGGTCCCTCTAATAGAGCGTTTCAATATGGATGTAAATTACTCCGGTGAGCTGAGGTCCAGCTGTGGTTTTACAAGACCAATAACAATCTGCAATTCTACGCTCGTTTTCCCATAGGACAAAACAAAACGTCCACAAAGCTTCTTTTTTGTTGTCGAATTCGACACGCAACAGAGTCCTGCTAGAGTGAGAACGCTAGTGACATTTGCGCACACAAACGGTAGCGCGCTGGAAAGGGACTCTCCACCGGTACAAACGTGGAAAAGCGCGAAGAGAAAATTCTCACCAGGAGTAGCTCTCGTCGGGAGATGAAACAATACTCTCTCACTAAACAATTTCCCCTAGATTTCAAAACCTTGAAAACGCAAAGTTAAACTGAACACCAAAAGCTTCTCCAACAAGAAATCCTTTGTTCCTTTGTAAAGCTTTCCATCCTGCAAGGAAGAACACACTGACTGGGCCGTCCCAAAAAAGCTCACTTACTTCAGGGCGCTTGATGTTGCTCTCGAGCGTAGTAAACAGACCTGTTGGAAGCTTTTACCGGGAGCAAAGCTTTCCCGCATCCTCTCAAACACTCTCACTGTTCTCGTGAGCGTGGTACGCTCCTGAGCCAGAGATTCCTGCTGGGGAGATAGAGCATCATCGGAGTAACTGCGAGTCCGTAAGTGTAACGATGGCAAAACTGGACTGGCACGCTCCGGCAGGCCAAGCAGGCTGGAGACCTCAAAGCTTCGCCACACGTTCGCTGGAAGTTTAGTTCGGTTGTAAGTCCGCTAGCGAGTGGTCGAACTTTTGGTAGCGATCCTTGGCGCCTTGGTGCTGGAAGTGTTAACAGTACACAGTAGTGTTGCGTCCACGAGCTCGATAACGACCCGAGTGTGTGTTCGATCCGCAGTGTGACGCATGAAATACGGTACCTAAACCATACGGCCAATCCGATACTTTAAAGGATAAAAATTATGCATTATGCACAGTAAACGAGATCACACAAAGTGAACGGCGGCTCGTACCTCGTAGTGTCGGTTGGCTTTGTTTGGCCGTGTGTTCCGACCCTCCATACACACACACACACACACATTTACACACAGCCACACGAAGAGTATTATCGCGTGTAGCCTGGCTGCAGCATCCAGCTCGCATCCGGGGCCAGGTTTCATTTCCGTTCAAATTCGTTATCCTCGCGCGCTTGGTGTGTTCTTTGTGCGCTCCGTTGTGTTCTAGCTTGTAGATGTATGTGGCAGCCTTTATTTTCTCGCCCCGTTACACAGCGTGGTTGATGCTGGTGAAAAGCAAAAATTCGGTTGCCGCGCGAGTCCCGGAAACGGTTCATGATGAACTTCCCATCACTGCAATGAGCCACTGCTAGTCTGCCGCCGTACTGCTGTTTGCTGCGAGCGGCGTTCGAGGGAGTTATTAAACTTTTCAAAAGTTTTCATCCGCAGCACCTGCAGCAACAGCAGCAGCAGCAGCAACGGCAGCGTGTTCAGGTCTCCCCGTGGGAGTTGAGGTCCGAGCAGCTCTCGAAGGGCTGTGATTTTTAAAGAAATTTGCGTGCTAAATCGAAAGCAAAACAGGTGACCAGCTGAGGCTCGTTCCTATCATATGTTTGCATTTGGTGTGTTTGTTCGTGTTTTAGCGTTTAGCGAATTAGCCGTGTCCTTTGTGCCGTCCATTGTGAATACAGCAGGTCCATGCTGGTGTGCCAGATCTAATACATTGCGCTCTTCACCAGGCGGGAAGCAGTGCTATTACGTCGATGTAATTTGTTAGTTCAACGGGTAGCCAACGAGTAACGCTTTCACATCCTCCGGATATCGGCTTGGTGAACAAAGGCAAGACATCCGTGTGCCAGCAAGTGAGCTAGGGTTTACCAATATCACGAACAAACCGTGATCAATAACGGTAGCGGAGGGATTAAGTCTGCAGAGAAATTACAAAGGGGCAAAAGGCCTTCTTCTCCAACTTCTTGTGGTTTGTGCGAGTGTGTGTATTTGTGCGCAATCTAGAGTGTGTGTGTGTATACATATTTGAGCCCTTTCGCAAAAAGTTGACGCGTAAAACGGTGCCCAGTGTAAAGCCAATGTGCCTGCGAAATGATGCATGTTTATAGAATATTGATTTCGCGGCAAATTGTTTCCAAGTACTGACCTCACAACGTCATACCACGCACCATACCACACTCATACACACTGTTCGCCCAGCTGGTTTGCGAACTTCTGTGAAGAGACCCGACTGCACAGAAATATCGGTAAATAAAGTATCCTTTCGACAGCAACGTTCGCCAGCGCTGCTGCTTACTCGAACGGTGCAGGTCTGCCGGACGAACCTGAGACGACGTTAGATCCGCGCTGGGATAATTGGTCGCAATCGAAGCGATCGAATTCAGGGAGGTGCCGGGTAGTGGCCTTGTGTTGTAAAGTGTTCGTCCAAGTTTCTACGGCAGACGTAGAACCCAATCCGCCATCACGACGACTACCAACGGAGGAAACAAGCTTGGTCACATCACACTGATAAACGGAAATATGCCTGAAGACAGTGCTGTCATAGTGGAAGGTAGGGACGAACGGGTGGTTTGAGGTTGAGTTGGAGTTCGAACCGCCCCATGTATGTCTCCTGTGCGCACATCCCCTTTTACACCGTGTCCCGTGTCCCCGTTCCCATTCGAAACGTTTGCGAAACGGTCAGCAGTGGATGTGCGTGGTACAACCGCTTCTTCGCAAGGTTGCCCCGAACCACTGCTGAACCTCCTGAATTGCACCGAGTACATAAAAAATTTAATTAAACGCCTGTGTCCGATATGCACCTGCCCGTGGAAAGGGTTGTGGATGTTTTTGGTAGATGCACTTTGTGTTTTGTTACCGGCGGTTCAGGCACTTTGCACGACCTCGCACAGAATTGACCATCGATAGAGTGAGAGGATTTTCAGCAGAATGCTACCTCACATCGACGTAAACGATGTTTTGATTTTTGTGTATATAAATAAGTTCAAATCCAACCCTCTGCCGCTATTCCCTGTCGTCCTGGAGCAACGGACGGCATCCAATCCATTTTCCATCCATCCGTCCATACACACATCCAGCACACCTACTGACATATACTCACAAGACAAGATACACTGCACAGCTCCTGTCCCGGCCCGGCTGGTCGGGCTGTTGTTTCCTTAGTGTGTGCTGCCATCCCGCGTGATGACGGACTGCCACGACAGGTCAGACGGAAGCGAAGCCTTTCCGTGTTGCTGTCATTTTCGGTCGCTTCCATCAGCTTTCTAGGCCGCTTATGTTCTGAAATCACTGCTCCGAGTGAAGCTGGATGTCAACCGACCTATAAGTACAGCCAACAAGTGCAACAGGAAACAGGAGACTTCACCTGGCCCTGTGCACGTACACAACTACTTGCAGGCACCCTAGTGCACTAGCGGAGATACAGTTACCAGTGAGCATCTCCTCACTTTTAATATGGGGGACACTCGATCAAAAGTGACACGTTTACGGGGAAGGGTGTCGTGTGGCAAGGGGTCTCCTATTTATAAAAACGAATGTTCACCTCTGTCACTCGGAGACTGCCATGGCTGAAAAGGGTTCACAAGTGATTGATGAGTATTTGATGAAAATACAGTTTATAATCCAGTGGAAACTCTGCGATAAAGAATAGATAGATCTCTCCCTCCCTAGCTCGAGCTGTGAAGCTTGTGATTTCGACAGCTTGGTGAAAGGTGAAGCTCCAGCTCGTCTGATACTGTCTGATCGGGGGCCGTTGCTAGAACAAAGAATTGTGATGAAGGATGGAGAGAGTTGAAAATTTTCAATCAAACCCAGCGGCTATGGGACTCCATCGCCTAGTTCACCACAAACCCAAAACAAAACTCTTTTGTGCATTGATGATGCATTCCCGGCATTCCTGATTACTTTTTGAACACGCTTCGGTGCATTTATTGCCTGCAGTTTGTGTGTTGCCTTTGCCAAACCGACCGACCGACCGAACGACCGTCCCGGGGAGCTTTGCACCATACTAGTCGATAGTCAAAGAAGGTCTTTCGGGCGGGCGTCAAGACCTTCGCTGCAATTGTATGCGGACGGCACGTTTTATAAAATAAATTATCCTTTAAAGTTTGCTCAATCATGGCCATCGTTTGCCATTGCTAAATGGTCGCAGCCCGAAACTGACCTACTTCAACGCGTCGGGTCGTCTGGAGGCTGCGGATGGTAGCGTTTGCCTGCAAACCGGCTGCCCTTTGCAGTGGCGTCACCGGTCACCATCTTCGTCCTGACCTTTCACAATGGTGCTACTTGGGTTGGGTTTGTTTGGCTCGGCCGTCGAAGGTTGGTGCTCCTGCCGGGTTCCGGCAATGCCATAGGCCGAGTAATAAATTCGCCCTGGCTTCGCCAGGTTCGCCACTCTCCGGCCTTGGCGGGTTTCCAAAACGTTGCCGAATAAGAAGGTCAGTCCGAATAAGGAGTTTCGAGAGGGATGAGTTTCGATAGTGATTTATCGCTAAGTAGTTGTGTACTGCAATTTGGTCAAGCGTTTGTCTGCAGAAGTGTCTAAGATGTCCTCCGCATCACCGCATTCGTCTTGTGCCTGTTAATGAGTTCTGCAAAGGCTGTGAGGGAAGGCTATGACCGTGACACATGGTGAAGCTCGATAGAGAAAGAAAGTAAGTCGCCTTTTTCGCTGAATCGTTGAGAAGTGTTCGAAGCTTTCGAAAGCTCAAAGCAGAAAACTTGTGACAGAGTGATTAGTAATCAGCGGGCAGAGAGGCAGGGCTTTTCATTAAGATCACAAGCTGTAATGACACAGCGATTTATGGAGCACGATTTGTACCAATTTGTTCCGTTTAACAGACATCCTTGAACCAGTGTAAGCGCAGTGGCTGCGATGGGGAGAACTGTTCTTTTGAGCTTGATAGGAATAATCAGTCATGACTTTGTGGAATTTCGTTTGAAACTTTTTTGCTCACGGTTGTTTTTTGCTTGGATCGTGAAGTACTTATGAAGCTATAAATATAGGTACAAAATACTACCTCAAGCATTAAATGTAAATCAATGGAATATGGAGTAGAATTTGCGATATTCTAGATGTCTAAAGCGATATAGAAAACGGTCATTCTTTGTGACAAAAAACATGGTAGAAAAAATAATACAATAAAAACAGTGTTGATATTGTCAATGAAAGAGTTTCTGAGCTGAGTGACCCAACGTAAAGCCGATTAGATAATCAGAAACAGCTGAAAGTTGTAGTTGTCAAACAATCATTATCTTTTTTTCTGTTCAGTGTGAAGATAACCGAAACGAGAGTTGATTCTGCAAGTCACACGAATCACACGAATCGTGTCGCCCATTACATCCACCAAATGATTCACAACCAAGCGTTACAACTGTTTGTAGATAACGGTGTTACACTGGACTTGAGTCCATCAGTCGCACGCAGTCGCTCGAAGAAAGCGAGAGTGCAATCATGTCCGTAGAAGAAAGTCCCGCCATTATTATTGACAACGGCAGTCACACGGTGAAGGTGGGTTTCGCTGGCGAGGATGACCCGGCGGAGATTTTTCGTAACGTTGTGCAGTTATCGGAGAGCACGGATGGCGTCATCCGAAGTGTTGGTGTGGCGTCGAAACAGCCGTCGAGCCGTGCTGTCAGTCCGATTCAGCGAGGGCAGCCATGCGATTGGGATGCGCTGGAAAGGGTTTGGGAGTACACGTTCAAAGATGTGTTGAAGGTCGCGCCGGAAGATCACAACGTGCTGCTCACAGATCGACCGCTCGGGTGCAAGACAAACCGTGAACGGGCCGTTCAAATAATGTTCGAAAAGTTCTCGACACCTGCCACTTACATGTCGATGCAAGCAACGCTGGCACTGTACGGGGCTGGGCGTACCAGTGGCACGGTGGTTGATGTTGGCGATGGGTGTACGAGTGTTGTACCCATCCACAAAGGCACTCCCGTCATCGAAGCTAGCACGAACGTTGATTTCGCTGGGTGCGATATGGTGGACTATCTGGCAGGTGCACTCAACGTAAGTGACCGAGAAGTAGCGCGACAGCTGATGGAAAAAGTGTGTGCGGTTAGTGCCGATATGGAAAAGGAAGTGATGAACAAAGTTGATTTTAAAGCATCCGATGGATCGGTCCTCAGCATTGGAGCAGAGCGATATCGATGTGGAGAGGCAATGTTTAATCCATCGGTCGTAGGTCACCGACAGATAACACCATTGCAAGAGCTAATTGCAGAAAGCGTGGCTTCTTGTAAGGAGGCCAGTCGGAAGGACCTCTATGCATACATCGTGCTTGCTGGTGGACCGACGATGCTGAATGGATTTCCGGACCGTTTGCAAAGCGAGCTGACGAAGCTGGTTCCATCCCAGTATCGATGCAAGGTGGTGACGACCCAGCAGCCGATAGTGACCGTTTGGGCTGGGGGATGCTTGGTCGCGCAAAGTCCCATGTTCCAGCAATCGTGGGTAACGAAGCAAGAGTATGAAGAATTCGGTGCTGATGTTATTCGCCGGAAATGTGTTTAAGGTTGTGAGAGAATTTCATCTAGAAAGTGAAGTGTGTTGTGCAAGGCATTTTATTTTAGCGGAAGTAAGATAATTTTTTCGAACATAGCTACACGCCGCAATCAAGATCGAATGGAGAAAAATAAAATGAAACGGCGATAATTCAACACATCTGTAGTTTTGTTTAATGTTTTATCGAGAATAGGTTTAAGTGAGAGGGCTGATTCAGATTTATAAAATTTAGATGTTATGGTGTTGATGATTAACGTCTATTTGAAAGTTTGTCGAAATCTGTGGATTCCCGAATTGAAATGAACAATCATCGTCACAATCAACCTCCCGTGTTGCGTTCACCCATACTATAATGATAACACGTACTAATGCCGCACCTGTATTTTACCAAATTGTCTGTTTTCAAATATTTTGTTTCATAATATGTCTAATGACCATAATAATCTGTTCTAACGAGGTGCTTGAGCATCAAAGCATATTCGACATTTTAGCTTCAAATTATTCTTAAATTTCCATTTTGTAAGCAAATCGATTTTTATTGAAGGTATTGGACCTTAAAATAAATCAGCCAGCTGTAGGCTATTAATTTGGTACATTTTTGGCCGTTCCGTAAAAAAATTAAACGTGTCAATGACCCCCAAAACCTTGAATAACAAAAAACCCTTACAAAATTGTCCTCGCAACTTTTTACTCATGATCTGGCCATTAACCTGGAAGCTTTATATGCATACAAAATCACCTCCAGTTAAAGTTGAAGCATTTAAACAGTAAATACTCGTTATACAGATTATGAGCTCGTATATGCAAAAAATTAAATGATATAACATGACCTATGCTGACATGTTCCGATCGGACAACTCTTTGAATTTTTAAATTATTAAATTTTACATAGGCAAATATGTGCAAGAAATCAAGCGATATGTTACTTCTTATGAGTTTACTCATTCCTCCTTAACGTCCAATAATTTCACTTAGAGGAGGAATAAGCCTTCTTCTAAATTGGAGCTACAACCTTGAATGGCCGCGGTCTGACATTTCAGGCTTTCTGTGACTTGATTTTAACTCGTACCAAGGTTATCAGCGCTGCGTACGGGGAGTCTGTCGGCAATCCATCCAATTTCAATCCATTTAGTGAGTTCTATTATTCAACACAGAACAGAAAGGGAACAGATTTCTGTTCTGTTCCATTTACGTCCGATGATCACATGATCTTGATGCACCTTTTATCAAATAATGTATCGATCCATCTTGACTGTTTTCTATTTTATACTGTTTCTTACTACATTTTAAAATAGAGTTAGTATTGTAATAGAAGATTAGACAAAATGATGAGCGGAAGGATTGCAACTAATAGCGCAATAGTGTGTGAATTAGGAGAGCGTCCGTAGAAAGTGGTATTAGTGTATAAGATAAGTTCATTCCCCATGGTGTAATGCGCATTGCCTATCTGAAGGCGCAACCAACGGATCACTGCAAAACTGATCGTTTCATATCTCTTAGGCCATAGCAGTTTTGTGTAAATGCCAGTTTACAGTACATATTATTCCTCCAATCTGTAAATTATGTCACAATGAAAATCTTAGTGGTTAGTGATGATTGTGACAATAATAGCATTCCGTAAAGTGATTTTGTCGCACTAAAGCCGTTTGCTCACTTATCACATCATTTCCGCTGAAGGAACTGAAAATTAGCGGTAAATAAAACGCCGGAAATTTATGGTTCCCAGCCAGCGGCGAACTTAAAAGGGAATAAAATTCTCAAATAAATTGTTCCCATTTCCCTGCCCATGCCGAAACTGCCATGCCAGATGACGAAATCAAACTGGATATCTAAATAGAAGAATTGAATCGAGGATGAAAATAACGAAAAAAAACGTAACGCAATCGAATTTAACTGATGGTGCTTGGCGAGAAGTAGCTTTTCATTATTTATTGCAACCGCGGGTTGAATGCTGCTGCCTGCCGAGCGGTGGGAAAAAAAGGGAAACTTATTCGATTTGGAGCGCATTGCCGTTATCGTTCAATTCAATTAAAAGTGGGCAAACCAAACGAACGAAGGCAATTTATTACCATTCGGTACCGTAAAATCCAATCATTTGCGGTCGAAGGAAATAACACTCGCACGGTCCAGGCCAGCCGTAATGACCGGCCTGCATGGCGGTGTGTGGGTATGGCTTTTTCCAAATGTATGACGACTGTTGCAGTGGGAAATATCGTTGCGGCAACGAGGGGTTTCGTGGAAATGAGTGCGGTGAGTCACGGGTGAGGCCCATTTGAATGCTTGATGAAATGGTCGCCATTCTGATTGGTTCGGGACTATCAGTTGTGTGATGCGAACGCGCTCTGTGTTTTGGTGACACAGTTGTCAAGGTGATCGTAATTTCAGGATTGGAAAACTCGTGTCGTTGTCTGAATAGAGCTGACTATATCGTGTGTGTTTCTGATGGTATAGGGGTGTACAATTCAGTGGCTCTTTGTACTTTGCGTGGATCAATACGACTCGGTTTGCTGCGTTTGTGCTGGGCTTTCAATATTTATATGATCACCTACCACCACAAATCCCTTGTCATATTATGTAACACACAAAATAGGCTTACAATTGATCATGCCTGACGGCATGGAATCCTCTTTGCAGTGCGGACGTGTAGATTTCGGTACGCTTGTGTTGCCGGATGTTGCGGGACTGCTCGACGGAGCGCACGTGAATTGAAATCCGCAAGTAAATGTAATAGAAAACGTGACGGTTATTTTTGCTGTAAGTGTGCCATTTTCTTGGTTCTGGAAGCACATCTTGCTTGGTGAGTGAGATTTTCCATCGACAAAGGGGTGTATTTGTGGCTAGTCGAATGCAATCCTCCTTGGATGTGTGTGGCTGAGAATTGAATTCGGAATTCAATCTTCACATCTTTTGCTGAACTAGGAAATATTTCCGGGAGGTTTTTTATATATGCTATCTGAGCTGTTTTGTATTGCAAAAAATAAAATAGCTGCATATATTGCAATAAGATTTGATAAACTCAACATATCAGCTGACAAATTTTTTGCAATACGGCCAGGCTTTTAGGTTTTTTTTAGGTTTGGTTTACATTGATCATTGAAAAATGTTTTTATGTGCTAGAATACAAGCATTTGAATTTGAGGAATATTTTCAGTATACAATTGTATGAATTTATCTCTTATTAGTATAAGTACATCTTTTTTTACCTGGCTTAAATGCCTGCGTGGTCATCTACTGGCCTATACGACTTAATGATAATATTTTCAAGACTTTTCCAGACAACCTTGATAATTCCAGAAGAAAATCATTCTCCCAAGATGCTTGGTGACATCGAGAACAATTTTTTAGGGGCTCTATATGCTCTAAGCTCTTGGTTTTCACTCCTTTACTTTTGAACAGTTCATATTCGTAATGGCACATTTTGTTACGTTGGACTTGTATAGAGCGATCCAAAGTCTACCATATAATAGCTTTGGAAATACCATTAAAAAATCCTCTTGACAAGAGCATTCTCAACATCGAGGCCTTACCTCGGGTAGGGAGACTCTCGAAGCTCATTGTCAGATCAAGTCTTCTAGGCTAATGTCTCAAGTACTGATTTGGAATATTCGGATGGAATATGCTATACATCTCTTACATCATTTTGAAGTCGGAAGCATTCCCTTTGACGCGTGGGGAGACGCTCAAAACTCTTTGAATAAATGGAAAGCCAGATTTAGAGCTTCAATTTTCAATCAGTCAGCAAACTTTCTTTGACTGGCGAGAAAGTAAAGCTGTATTCAAGCAGATTTGGAATGATTCTTTTCCTTAACAGCTTGTAAATCTTGCAGTCTTTGCAAAATGCAGTGTTGGAGTATTTGATAATGTATGATTTGTTCATGTTGCGGTTAGGAGATAACCATTAGACAAAATTAGACAAATGTCTTATCCGTACAACAGATACCTTCTACCCTATTAACATGTCCCCCTAAAAATGACAGAAAGTATTGTGAAAATATAAGGTATATGTTTAAATGTAACACTCTACTATAAAGTGTCACTCAAGTTTAGATTTACAAATGTTAAAATAAGCGAAAAGTATTGCATTCAACTTGCACATCGTAGCTGTGGCAGGACTATACAGTTCTTTAGGTTTCGTTCTTTGTCAGACGAAGCCTCTTTTTATTAGTTGATCTCTTTCTTGGTTTTTAATGTTGGAAAATTTTACGCATTTAATAAAATGCCAGCCTGACAAATTTCGTCAAACGTCCCTACGCTTGCTAATACACCGAAGTAATGTAGCCTGAAAGTGTTGCAGCTGCCCTATAGTCCAGACGATGGCTGCCGCATTGCTACACTACTACACCAGCGCAGTACGAGGCATACTTTAATTAAATTATCCCCATCACCGTGAGCCCCGAACAAATGCGCGTGACGCAAAGAAGTGGGAACGAGGGAATGCAGGGCAGTTTCGTACCATTTTGTCTTCATCAAGTTCCGTTCGTCTTGTGATGAGAAGTCGGACGTTGGACACAGGCAGCTGCCAGTTGCCGTTGTTGCCTTGTTCCTTCGTGTGGGTAAGCTTTTTCGGGCTAGCCAGTAATTAATTCAAATCTCCCTAATTACCGCAATTTGGCAACTTCGACCGCGTGCGTGTGTGTGTGCATGTTCGTGCACCAGAAAGATCGGTAGGAAGTCACTCAAAAGTTGTGCGCATATTAACCGACCGTGGTGCAAGCGATTCGTTTGAACGGTACGGTTTTTATAGAAACAACCAGGCGCCTCCATCAACTGTGCTGGCTAATACGGTGCTGGAAATTGTAGTCGTTCGGCAGCCGTTTCCCTGCCAGCAATTGTAGCACTCGGTAGCGATCTGATTAATGGGTGCACATAAACCTGAACAGCAAGCGGAAGACGGTAGCCGTTTGGTAAATAAGGTGGGTGCCGCCTCCCGAGTGCCTCGCCAATTCTTCTTCTGCACACATCGCACATAAATCAAGCAAACTTTCACCAATTACAATGTCAAAATTTTAAATTTTCCTCATCAGCAGACAGGAGATTTATCGCTGCCTAGCGGGCGCAACCAGCGTCAGGATAACTAGCGCCGGGAGTGGTGTAGGAAAAGCGTACTTTCACTCGGTGGCCGATCGGGCCCGGGGGAAAAGGGTGAAGAAAAATGAGCTTTCTGCTTCTTCGCACAAAATTTCGCAGCAGAAGCAGAAGCCAGTTCCGGTTGCTGCTGATGATGAATGGAAATCTTCGCATCACTCGCTTCGTATTGTGCCTAGACAGCGCAGAAAGGGGTTTTGCGCTCGGGTATTTAGAAAGTAGTCCAATTTGATGGATCACATCCGTGTGGCATGTGGTTGTAATGGTTCCGCTTTGGGACATTGAGATATCCTTGGCTGGGAGACGTAAATTCCGGTCCTTTTGTGAAGGTTGTTCCAGTGTGATTACGCGCTCCCAGTACGACCTCGAACTGCGCACGGCCAGATAACGTTTTTGTACAGAGACGCTGGAGGCAGCTGGAGGGGATACCTTACCGTGCCAATGATTATGAATGATCGCGATAAGCATCAGAACTCGTTATGCATCGTTATTGGGCGTCACTAGTGCGGCATAGTATAGTGGCACCAGGCGGTCGCCTGTGGAGTTGTCGCACGATTGGTTTAAAACAGGACACATGGATCAACGAGCTCTTACAGGGGGCTTTGAGAGGTATGGTGTGCCGTGGAAAACAAGACTTACAGGCAACAGTAACTTAATTGATGTCTTTCACCCACAAATAACTCCATTACCGGCAGAACATAGCCTAGGGGCCTTGGAAAACACAACCGTATAATTATTGACTCGTGGTCAATGTTGTGAAACTGTGCTGCGGGAAAGTTGCCGACATGCAATCCCTTGTAAACGAATGCACGCTTAATGTCAGTGAATAGTAGCAGTTATAAACGATGATTAGTGTCCTGTACGGGTCTTTTTCGATGCCTTCATCTTTCGCTACATAGCTTCAGAACTAGCCTAATGGATCTGTCACGCAGAGCTGTTTGATGGTTATACAGACGTACAGGGTGTTCCAACTGGAAGTTTTTCCTAGCTTGACAATGTAATGCTACAAAAACGTGATATTCAGAAATATTATACAGAACTTGAGAGACTCTTTGAAAGGTAGTGAAATCAGTTGTTCTTTCGTCCCCGTCGAGCTCCGTCGATTGGCATGATTGTCACGAATCACGCCACATTGGATTGGTTCGCAAATATACTTTCTTATCTCTAATTGAGAGTGTCACAAGCAAACGGGATCCACCACTTCCTTCAGCCCCGTGTGCGTAAAGGGTGTTTCAATGCGATGGGAAACGCTTATCCAAAAGCACATACCATTCATCATTCGCTGCCATCACGCCCCTGTTGGAGCAAGCAGACCGAACACCGACCTACAGCTCTAATGTGTCTCATTATCGCGTCGTGTCGATCTAACACCGTCCCTTCTAACGATATGGCCAAAAGTGTCTCTCGTTATTCAGATTTTCGGGGTGGCTCGGCCGGCTGCGTCTCTTTCCGTCTAATTAGGCTTCTAGTGCCCTTGGGGTGTGATCCCAAAGACAATCTTCAGCCCGGAAGGAATTCGTGATGGAACCTTGGCCAGCTCGCAGCAATCCCACAAGAGCGTTGTTTGGGCGGTGATTTTGTGAATCCTATTAATTTCCCTCATCGCCGTAACGTTCTATCCGTGTGCCAGGAAACACAAATGTCCCCTCGATGTCGATCGACGAACGGTGAGAGCAGTCTCTTGAGTGGGCTCCATCTACAACTGTTGGAAACGCTGGTAGGACGTGGAAGGACGTCTAAGCCACAAGGACAGGTTCGGTACGGACGTAACGGCGTGACGACCATTTCTATGGGTAATATCATTTTAATTGCGTCTTCATTTACGTAATCTATGCTTGCGGAAGGCTCCAGACCGTTCAACCACAATCGTCATTAAGCATATCAGCAGCAGCAGCAGCAGCAGACAGAAGATTGGGTTTTATTTCAAGGAATCGGCAATGGTGTGATGGGAAACACAACAACTGCAGCTTATCGAACATTGACTAGACGGTTCTAATTTGTGGTGTGTTTAGAATCTGGATTGGTATGAAAAAAGCTTTCCGATAATTGACATGCTGATATTTATAGCTTGTAGCTTCATACGTGTGAAGGCCATATAGCTTCCTAATAGTTGGCGTGGCTTTCTCGCTACGACTCCAAAATCGAACATAAAAGAATGAAAAATCAGGAAAAATTCAGTCTCAAAATACGGTTCTGTCCTGTATTTTAAAAAGTATTCAAAACTTTGTCATTTGAAGAAAAAGCGAATAACAACCCGGGTTCCACTCTCGCTTTGAACCACACTCTAAAAGGTTTCACAAGTGCTTGGCAAGTCACTGTACCGTTGCCAGCGTGCGTTCGCATCGTATCCCTGCGAATAATGTGAATCATGGAGTACGGGTTCGGAAATGGAATTATGCTTTCTTGCATGAGATATGTATTTGCGATTGTCCTAGCAGCTGAAAGGATCATCATCAGCAAAAGGGGAAAAGTTGAAAGAGTCTCCATCGCCGTCGTCGTCGTCGTTTCGTGTACCATATACTTTACCATTTGTTTGGACACTCTTCACGCAGGTTCTGGGGCCTCTCATATATAAAGAAAAAGAAAAAAACATTCTTCAAGTTGGGTACGGTTGGGCTTCGCATGTCCCTTCACCACTGGCTCTTGGTGCCTGTTTGCTCCAATTTTCTGAAGCATCCACCCGACTGAAGCATTCGGGATCAGGCGAAGCTGTACCTCGCACAAGAGAAATAGCTTTTATTCGTCAAAAAAAGAAACGTAGGGAAAGACAAGGTTTTTCTTTTTCGCTGAACCGTACTGATCGCTTACAATGAAGGACTGAAAGCTATGAGTTCTGTTTTTCTTTTCGTGTTTCTTCTTGAGCATAGATGAATAAGGATGTCTACCAAGCCCAGCAACACTCAAAAACTCTCCTCAAGATTGGCAGCACCGGCTGTGGAAGGAAAAATGGAAACGGAATCCTTTTGCTAACGTGCAACGCAATTTATTTACCTTTTCAATGAAAGCTATGTGCGAGGGTTTCTCCGTACGGGATATAAACATTGGCCACATCGCTTCCAGGAGATCGAAACCAAGTCCCTGGGTGATACATTGAGCTTGGTCGATGTACAAATAGTTTGGGCTTTGTGTGTTGTGAGCGAACGATACTTGCGGTAAAATGTATCACAAAATTTCGTACTTTGGGGGTGAGAGGATTTACCGACATGCTCAAGAAGAATGAAAACTTCACGAATTAAATTTATCACCATGATGTTAAATGATTAGCAATTCTTTCGCGTACATTTCTTCAGAATATACAAAACCCCGCTTAAGATTGCCATACTTATTCATCCCCACGGTGACAGCGAATAGCGATAGAAACCAAATCTATTTGTGCAGCTCAAACAAATCTCGACACACCCCCGGCAAAAGGCCGCAAAAAAAGTAAAAGGCTTGCTTTCCACGAAGTCATTCCCATGCTGCTGCGGGATTGGTGCAAATAAATATGCCAAATAAACAGGGCCGCTAACAACCGCCGGCATGTGGGAGTAATTCATGCCCGATACAAGGCAAGGAATGGCAGCGAGTGCATCATGCTTGGCCGGTGCAGCCCTTTGTGCACATAATTCTTGTGCTGAAATCCGAACCGCACCAGGCAATGCAAGTCCGATAAAGTCTTGTGGCTTAAGAAGCCGTCGGTGTGGATTGGAAGAACAAGTAAAGGTTGTAGAAGAAAATGGAATTTCTGTCTCGGGTCGCAAAATGGAATGGTTTGAAAAGGCGCACCGTGTGCATACGTGCATCGCGAGCTGGTAGCTGGTAACGAGCGCTTGAAAGCAAATGTTTGTTATTTCTGCAAGGATGTAGTGCTCGCTAGTCGTAGGGTTACGTTGTGGCGCCAGATTTCCACACAAAGGAGAATGCTGCAGTTCAGATTGGGAAAACTTGAAAGGGAGTTTTGAGCTCTGCAAGCTAGTTCCAGTTTCATCCTGCTTCGGTTAGCTATTTAAATTAAAGATGTAGCCATTATTGCTGTCACAAACTAGACAAACTGTTGAGGTTTGAAATCGAGCGAGCGATCGTTTAACATAACCTTATTGGCCAACTTAAGTTTCTTCAACGCCCTGTATACCCTCATGCTGACACCAGGACACACACATCAACAGTCAGTCACACTGTACCCAATCATAACCCACACGCTACCCACCGTATTTGGCCCCCCCCTATTCGATGCCATCTACATCCATTGAACGCTTCCATTCCGAAACACCGTACAATTCCTGCAAATGTCAAAATTGACCCAACCCACCAACCCACCGAATCGAAGCATTTCGAAATTATGCTACCGCAAAATTAACCATCGAAAAACTAACTCATCTTTTCATCTCTTGCATCTCACCGTTTTGTTTTCTTTAGATGTTAAAATGAAAAACACACTTTTGCTCTACGGTAAGTGGTGACGGCCGAAGGGTGAGGGTCGACGGATCGGCGGATTTCTCGGCCCATTAAAGCGTGACTGTCCTGACACCACAAATCTATGGCTTGTGGCCAGTGGCCAGGTTTCGCTCCGGTGGCCAATTTTCCCACCGTTTTTTTTTCTCCAAAATTGTTTCGATTCTTCTCTTTCATCTCTCCCTCTATCTCTCGCTGTATGTGACCCGTAACTTGCCCATCGCTCTGGGATCGCTCTTGGAAATTCGCTCGGTGTCTCGGTGTGCACAATTTACTAAATTCATCAACATAAAATAAAAATGCATCTCGCGACCATCGGCTCTTATGACTTGCACCGGTCCAATCTTCCCCATCTCCGACATTGGCAACTCCGATTCGCATTGTCTGCAGGAAGTACATAAAGCTCTTATTACTCGCAGTTGACGTAGTTAACACACCATTCGTTCCATAGTACTACCTGGTTGATTCCACTCTTCTTGTTCATCTACTTGTTCTTCTTCTTCTTCTTCATCATCATATTCTTCTTCTTCTTCTTCTTGTTCCTCTTCTTCGAATCCTTGCATATGTATTATGTCCCCGTGTATTGTCCCGTGCATAGCACGCCGCTCGTATCGTATGGTTCCAGCAAGAAAGTACGATCGATCTCCAACTCCAGCACACACCAATCCACATAGTTTATATAGCACCAGCGTGAATTACAACATCGTGCATGACAGACAACTACCGTCCCACGTGTGTGTGTTTTAAGTTGTCGCGTAATATTCCCAAACCTCTATATGTGTTGTTTCACTATTTTACCACACCTTACAGATGACAGTTTTGCTGGGTTGGTGCAGTAATAAAAAAAATGAGTTTAAGCTATTTTCGTTACTTTTATTTCAATGCATGGTAGTTTGTAGCCTTATCAAAATTACGGGTTAAAGTTTTATACAAATATATATATATGTGTGTGTCTTACGATAATATTGCACCAAAATTTCCAACATCTTGTTGTTGTTTTATCACATCATATTACGATTCGCAATTTCAATGATAAATAAGGTCCACAAATAAACCAAAATTGCTCAAATAATTAATCTAAATTTAAGTTTCGGGTTTATATTTTCAAATGATCCAACCAAATAAAACATTTAAGCATAATCCACACCATCCATGTCACTCAATCAAACTGCAATAAACTCAACAAAACATTTAAAAATGCCAAGCGCATATGCAAATTCTCTTTACAATCTTATGCAAAACGTCTTCAATAGCTAAGCAATTTCTTATTCCCCTATAATCGAGCAATTGTTGCAAAAATATCAATTGCATGCGTTTTTAAAGCGTCCCTATTTCACTGTGAAGTAATTGACAATAAATTACACCATTTGCTAGTCAGTTCCTGCACAGGTAGTAAACTTCGTGGCGTAACTTAATTGCAACGACCGTTGTAACTGGTACTATTGTCAAACAGTCCCTCAGATATTACTCCAAAGTCCTATCTAGCTTTGTTGGCTTTCCTTAAACGTGGATCTTTCAGTTGCTGCCAGGCCCAATTATGGGATTTTTATGAAAATTTACGGTACGAGCCCTATTGCTCGCTTGCTGCTTCCTTCAATGAATGCTATGATGAGGCGAAAGTGATGGGAGTTTATACTAGCCCGGGAAAGCGCTGTGTCTGTGACGCGAAAAGGTCGTTAAATGAACGCCTCCGAAGGTCTTCCAAGAGTGCGTCCGGAGAAGTGAAAGCTGGATAAAGTATTTCATTAAATTCACCGTGGAACATTTTTCCTTTTTTTTGGGAAATTTTTTCCTGCAAAAGAATCAAGCCGTGTCCGTGGGGTACTAAAGCTTTTGGGTATTAAAGATTCCCGGGCGTTGGTTGGGTGCTTTAAGTGCTTCAACTGTACATGGGCAGTTTGTAGCTTGATGGAGGTTGGTCAGCGATAGGAGGTCGCTTGGTCTTTGGCTGTGCGGGGAAAGATCCTTTTGAAGTGGATTGAGATTATTTGTGGAAATGTTAATTGTGTATTTCGATATTCGATTTACGAGGCTTTGTGGTTTGTTCCATTAGTCTTGCCAAATTACTTCGCCGACGAAATAATGCTTTTTCCTTGAGTACCGCGTGTGCCCATTCCGGCCTCATCGATCATCAATATGAGCCAGGGCACAGTTCACAAGCGCGCCCAGCTTTCCAGTTTACTTTGGAAATTAAATTCTGTTTATCTTTGTGGCAACTTTCTGCCTCGGTGGCCGTTTATAAGCTGGTCGTTTCGTTGCCGTCAAGCCAAAACACACACCGACGGCAAAAAGCTGTCAACGTTAAAGTTTGGCCACCATTCCGCTCCGAAAGCGGGCTGATACGAATCGACACTGGAAGATGATGCAACGGTGTCTATGCAAACGCAAACGTTTTTCGGTGATTTTTTGGGGCATAATGGCGATTTGTGGGAGGGCCGGAGGGACTGGTCTCAACATAAATCCACTTTCCTGCAACAGCAGCAACTGAACTGAGCTCAAGTTTTCATAGTCGCAGGGACAAGCACAAAAACTGTTAAATAGCAGGCAGTGCGGGATAAAAAGTCGACGCGATCGACGTGGTGCGATGTGCGGGTTGCATACTTTCAGGAGTGATTTACTGGCGTACAGTGAGGAAGGAGCGTAAAAAGTTTCAATTCCGGTTTGATGTTTGCTTTTTCGGGTGGTTTTTTGTTTTGTTTGCCCGCTTGAATTATGGGTGTGTGTGTGTGTGTGCTGGTGTGATCTAGAAATAGAGCCCATAACAAAAGGTGGCAAAGATGCGAGGGGGAACAACAAGCCAGCAACAGTAACGTAATACGACTCGACTCGTTTAGAATAATGCCTTTTTAAAGCGTGCCTTTAAGGAAACAACGATGGCTGAAGGTGGATTTTGAATAGCCAATGGGGATCAGTAATCATTTTCTGGAACGAAATAGTAACTTTAATTTGTAGCTTTTGAGTGGTAATTGTAGCAAACTTCCCCAGGTTCAATGTATCTGTTTAGTAGCAATGTCAGTTATCTGGTTGACACTAGCGGTTTTCCCCAGTTATAATTAATGTTGAATTAAGATTGTGTTACTTAGTGTAGTTGAGATATAGATAATTTGCAAAAATCCAATCCTTGATATTCAATGATGTAAAGGTTCCAGTAAATTGTTTTCCAACGATAGTGTCATTAACTGTAATTTACCGATTTTGTTTGAAAACATTAGCACTAAACTATTATTACCGGCAGTAAAGCAAACTTGAAAACTGTTATTCTTTTGAAACAATCGTAATCAAGCTCCTAACCCTGGTCTGCTGGTGTGACAGATCCAATCAACGCAAAGTGACCGATTGTAAAGTCGGCGCAACATGTTACACCTCCTTGGCTTTATCTAATGTAAAACACTTGTCACACATGCGACCATTTTGCGTACCGGTAACGTGACAGGCTGGGTGTGAACGATCGCCTTGTAGCAATTACCCGCTCGAATTGGCTGAGTGGTAAAAAAGGATGTTCTCACCAGCAGCAGCAGCAGCAGCAGCACCACCTCTAGTGGCAGCCGTGGTAGAAGTTTTTCGAAAGAACAACCGCACCAGCCAATGCCAATGGTGGAAAATCTAATAAAAGTTTTCACTTTACGTTTGGGTGTGTGTGTGTGCCACCACACACATACACACACTCACACACAACCTTCAACGGTTTCTTGCGCTAGTCGTACCACGTCTTAACCTTCTTTCTTTGTATCGACGTTATTCTCGCGTTGTGTCAGCCCTCTTCCAGTTGACTCACACTCTGCTTGTACTATCTTTCAGCCGAGGATGACACGAACGGCGAAGCATCGACCTGTGGCCGTATCCTGATATTTCTATCCTGGGTGCTCGTCGTCCTGACAATGCCGTTCAGCCTGCTCGTCTGCTTCAAGGTAAGAACCGGGGCTTCAGCCAAATTTCGACCAAATTTTCCACTATCATTCCAACTCATTGTTGGTGGGCGCGATCGAGACGCAGACGAGACGAGGGTACGCAGAAGAGACAGGGAATCAAATTTAAATTTCGGTCCTTAGTCAGGCTTCCACGTGGTTTGCATATCACCACACACACACACACCCACACACATACACAAGCACACGCATGTTTCCCAACACGTGGACACATACACGCACGTGCTATCCACCATGCCGACCGTGTAAACCGCAAAACTCGTCCGAACGGTGGAAAACTAGACGGGAAATCGCTCTCATTTTGAGGGCGCACATCTATTTTCCCAGCGCAACCTCCCTCCCTTCCCAAAAGCTTCCTTTGGCCAACCAAAACTCGAGTTCGGGACTGCCGAACTACCGAACGGGGTAGGACACCGTGGAAACCGTAAGGGTGGACTGGCTAAATGAAGTGTGAACTTAAATAAAGTGACGGACGATGTGAATATGAAAATACCGCCTGGACCGGCAAACAATTTCGCTCCTGCCACTAACCACTAACCGTCGATGGTGTGCCACTGCTGCTGCTGCTGCTGCTGGCGAGGCCGGAAGGAAAGAAAAGAAAACAAACCGAATGCTTTATGGGCGCGAATAATGCACGCGAATAAAATGGTTCGAGGCGCCCTTCGGGGCGGAAACTCGACTGTTTGGAGGGGAACAGGCTCAAGCTGATTGTGCAACAGATTTATTGACTTAAGATGAATGATTCGGTACCGCAACATAATGATGGGGTTAAAAATTTGAATGGCTTGGAAGCATGTGGAGCATTCGTTCGTGGGAAAAATCCAATTAGGGAAAGAAAAATGTGTTGAAATGCTGCTTACTATGTAGTTGCTAGGGGCTGAATCACTGATAAAGACTTGTCAGTTCTTTACGGGCAACTGCTCAGTGCGGACATGGTGTGACTATCGTTGGTATACAAATAGGATTGTGACTGACTATGACCATGTGATAATAAAAACTATGTTAAAACTACAAATGGGGACAAGGAGCGTACTCCTTTGTTGTCTGCTCATTAGGATCGAACAAAATACTTTATAGTCCGGCAAAAAAAAGAGGTAGTCCTGCACAAGTCAAGTAAAAGTAACCTAAATAGCAAGAAAGAATAAGAGAGTGGTCCCGCTCTAATGGAGGCAGCATGAGTAAGAAAAGGTGTAAGAAGAGACCGCCCCATTTTATTGAAAAGTCGAGTTTTTCAAAAGGCATTTATGGACAGAACAAGACCGTTTATTGTTGTACCGGGTGTCCGAAGCTCAGAAAGACACCCTACATGCTAGACATGTTAGAGCGATACATCGAATGAGCATCCCGAATGGCAAGGAGGTGACTGTGGCAAACACCATCGTCCGGATGTGTTTCATCCATAACAAATGGTGCAGAGCAGAGATAACTAGGGTGATCCTTGTCATTGATGCAAATCCCGACTGTAGCGGTGGTTATGTCCTCTGTAAAAGAAAATCCTACCGCAACATGTAGTAGATCATCATTGGAAGCTGAAACAGACCAAGTTGTCAAGTCGCAATGTCGTGACGATCTGTTCATGGCAAAAACCACTTTTTGCATGGCAATACCACTTACTTTCGATGTCAATGTTGGTTATCTGGGAATATTTCGTTAAATGCTCGCGGAGGTATAAGAATCCGCAGATCCTGAGGGTGACGAGATAAAGATAAAGATAAAGATAAAGAATGGCTAAGGCAGAAATAATTATTTCAATTCCATGACATCTATAGGTGAATTACATTAAAGTATAAAAACGCAGGCTTATGTGATAACTTATACCGCCATAAACAATGATGTACAGTGAAACAGTACGTACAGTTGCCAATTGCCAGCTGTCCAGGGTTTTTCCAGATTTCCTGAACGAACTGTAACACATAAAAGTGAAAAATCGTCAATATCGTTAATGGTATGGAGTGTTCCTTCTTGACCTGCTTGATCTTCCTAAAAGGGCATCCTCTTCACGTGCCCCAACCATTGTATCCTTCCGATTGTGGATACCGTCAGGATATATCTTCCTCACCAAACATCTTATCTAGCACGTGGTGATCACTCCTTTTCTGTAGAGAGTCCTTAGCACCCGCCATTCGAAATGGTGAGTTTATTGGCGTCCTCTGTCAGCTCTGTAGGCCAGAGCTGGTTCCCTTAGAGGACCCTCGAACGGATCAGTGTACTTTATATTACGAATTTTCTGTGCCTTGGACCGTTTTCTCTCACTCAGGACTGATCATCCAGCTGCTATGGGTTTAATAATGTTAAGGAACCCAGAAATAGTAACCGAAGCCTCACGAGGCTACAGTGCCTGAGAAGAAGGACATAATTTGATTTCAGTGTCTTATACAACTAACCTTCAAACACATTTGTTAAATGGTTTAAAAGTATTAAAAGCAAGACTAGTTCAGATGATTCTGGAGGTAATTCTTCTTTATTGTGGACTAACGACCTCTTAGATCATGCCTGCCATTTCTGGTAGAAGCGACGGTGGCGCCGTTCTTCACATGGCAGGAACCTGGTTTAAATCCCGTCCGAACCGTCCCACCGTAGTGGGATTCAATTACGTGGTATAAAAAAGTCTAGTAACCCAGAAAAGGCAGGCATGACTCAAGAAATCGTTAAGCCAAGAAAAAAATTAGTTATAGAAAAAGAAAGAACAGTTAAAGCAAAAAAAAACGATCAACCCGATAATAAGTAAAAAGATGTCAGTAAAAGATTTATTCATTTAATTACCCACGTTTTACTGACAACCGCAAAAACCGGTATGTCATATTCCACCTGGCAGTGGATGGTGTTGACATCTTTAAAAGCACCCCCTAAAGTGTAGCGTTTATGGACAAATTGCACCAATTTTCAATTAGACAGCAGCTTGAAGTTAAGAAAAACCCGTCTGTCTCGTCGCGTGGGTAATTTGGGAATAATTTAAGCTCGCCATTACACCTTCCGCTTTCCGGTAACCATTCTTCTCCTTTCTTACGGTCGGCAGGTGGTGCAGGAATACGAACGAGCCGTAATATTCCGATTAGGTCGGCTGATGCAAGGAGGCGCCAAAGGACCAGGTAAATTACCCGGAACAATTTTCCACCACGCTCCAATTTTCCCAACTCCCCGGCCAGTGATTCCTGTCCGACCAGGGCATTTGGCACTAGAAGCTACAAGAAAAGAGCGAACGTTATTTTCCCGCTCGGAAGTACTTAGCATATTAATTGATTCACACCTTAATTGTATTTTCCCGTGTTGCTTTCGGTTCTGTCTTTACATTTTTTGTCTTTCCATCCCATTGTGCGTCCTCGTAGGTATCTTCTTCATACTGCCATGCATCGATGCATACGCGCGTGTTGATCTGCGAACGCGAACGTACGATGTACCACCGCAAGAGGTAAGTAGCGTAGCTGGTGCCAGCCAGGGCGCATTACGCAAATGCAACAGATAACACTGATTGGTGATCCGTATCGGGAAGCACCTTGTTTACTGATTCCATTTTCATCTCATTCCCTATCTTCCCTTTGATCTGGCTCTTTTGGGTGTGCGTATGTTGGTGGGTTTTCTTTTCGACAAACGTCTCCGATCGTCGACTCCTCTGGTGACCGAAAGGTTTTGACGAAGGACAGCGTCACCGTGTCGGTAGATGCCGTGGTGTACTATCGTGTGTCGAACGCCACCGTTTCGATTGCGAATGTCGAGAACGCGCATCACTCGACCCGCCTGCTGGCCCAGACCACGCTTCGCAACACGATGGGTACCCGGCATCTGCACGAAATTCTCAGCGAGCGAATGACAATCTCGGGCAGCATGCAGCTTTCGCTGGACGAAGCGACCGAAGCCTGGGGCATCAAGGTGGAGCGCGTCGAGATGTAAGTATCGTCTAGGCTACTGGCCATTGTCCTCCGATTGCGTGATGAGTTCACAGTTCGATATTTCAACTTCACCCGCAACCACAGCAAGGACGTGCGTCTTCCGGTACAGCTGCAGCGTGCGATGGCGGCTGAAGCTGAGGCCGCCCGAGAGGCTCGTGCCAAGGTGATTGCGGCCGAGGGTGAGCAGAAGGCTTCGCGGGCACTGCGGGAAGCGTCGGAGGTGATCGGTGACTCACCAGCCGCTCTGCAGCTACGCTACCTCCAAACGCTGAACACCATCTCGGCGGAGAAGAACTCGACCATCGTATTTCCGCTGCCGATCGATATACTGACGTACTTCATGAAGTCGAAGGAGGCGTTCGTACCGAACGCGTAAGCCCGTATGCCGCTGGGCATTCGAACTCCCTTCTGCCTTTGCCAGCGTTCTGTCACATCCATTCACTCTTCAGCATTGTTGTCGCATTGTTGCAGCCTCGTGCTTCTTTTGGCCGGTGCGTTACATTTGAATCAATCGCATCCACAACCTGTACGCGACCGCTGACAATAGTCCGTGTTTACAGAGAGGATGCTGTGAGCTTTTTCAACCACTTCTCTATCACCAACCATGAATGGCTTGTGTTATTGATTCTTTTTGATAGGACATATAACGCTTGGCACCATGTTTATGCGGTATCTTGGCATCATGTCTATGCGGAGATTTACTTACACCAGTCACGGTCCTGTTTTTCTTTAAAAAAACGCCATCAACAAAATTGCAGATGATTTGCAGGACAAAAGAGCAGGGAAATCGTATCTCAAAATGAAGCAAAAAATCAAAACACCCGTACAAACATCCATTGCGTAGGACCAAACAATAGGCAAAAGCCAGCGTAAGCGCCATCAGAGCGACGACCATGAGAGCGTAATGGGGCAACAGCAGGAAAATCCCCATTGCGGAAACTGTCGGCGGAAATGGCGAAACGAATCGGACATCACGATAAAACAAAGCCGAAAACCCCATAACCCAATTGTAAAGTTGAATGAAATAACTGCGCCAAGAATCGCCAATCGCAATCATAGGGACACAACAGTCAAACGGAATCACACAGCCGAAAGGAAGACGGGGATCAAAATGGGAGTGGCAGAGACCTTTTCCTTGGACCCTGTTCTCGCTTCTTTCGTTCCGTTCCGACGCTGGTGAGAAATATTTGGGCAACGTTTTTTCCTTATTCGCAATCCGTCCTCAGCCATGGACGTCCTCGGGCTCGGTCCAAGCATGCAGGGCGTCAGTCCTTGGAGGCTTGTTAAAGTTTTTAATATAACTTTTGCAAATTGTTTCCATTTCCGTATTCCACACCGGTCCGGACGATGCGAAGAGTTTTGAGGGCTGATGGGGTGTTCCTTTGCCAGCAGGAGTTCCCCGAGCGGGAAATCGATGGCCTCCTGGATTTTTTTTGGAATGTGTCTCAAACGAGTATCGATAAGGCGGCCGGTGGTCGTCACTCGGCAGGCACAGTGCAGTGCGTCATTTACAAGGGTGCCGGAGCTCACCGATGATATTGTCCCTCAAACTCTCGCCTTCTAGCTCTCCCTCTTCACTTCTTCTCTTCCCCCTTCTTCGCTCTTCTTGGTCGAGCGTATCTGAAGACCCTTTTTGTTTCTGCCTATTTCCATGAGCTTGGAAGAGCAGAGAAAAAAAACCCGGCTCCAATCGCAAAGCGTGGCATGGGCGCAAGTGAAGTTGTTGGTAAAATGGATGAATTTTTAAGCATCTATTTCCTGCTGGAAAAAGGCACGTGGAAGCTGTCCCATTCGGTCCTGCATAACTTTTTCATCTATCATGGTGCCTGTTATGATGGGATGGGGGCTATGGAAGGGAACCAGATAAGGGACCGCAAGGTAAAGGATTTTTTGGGTTTGCTACGAAGATTTTCTTCCTGTTCCGGGTCATGGATGTGCTCGGTCGACATTGGGCAGTACGCTTCGGCTAAGATAAATTTAGAACAAAAATTCGTTGCTACTAAAATGATGGAAATGATTGCGATGGGTTGTTCTTGTTTTGTATTGTTGAGTAGTGTTTCAAACATAAACATAAGTTAATGTATCCACAAACGAGTTTGAAAATATTTTTGAATTTAACGTCTACTTACAAGGCTTCAAGGAAGATCATTTAGATTGCTATTAAGACTTCTAAAACAAGCAACAATTCTTGAAATTTTTGGAGCTCGGAACTCTTATTTTCTTCTGTTATGCAGTGAAAACAGCTGTCCACAAAAACATAAAAAGATAAGTAAAGTATTGTTCAACGCACACAAAGTTTAGCTACAGTAGAGCATCATATCATCCATCCTGACACACCACCACCTGATCTACTCTGAAGTATTCGTGAGTGAGCTGGTAAACGATTGTCTAATGAGTGGCGCCAAAGTCACTACTGAGTTAGCTTCTCATATGTAACACCTTATTACTTAGCAACTTGGTAGAATGTGCTTATGTTCGCACGTATGGAAACGAAAATGGCAATTCAATTCATTAAATCACCCCCCAAATGTTGGCGCTTGTTCGGAATGATAAGTTGTCGCAAAAACTGCATTGATGTAGCGCTTTTGATGGACCTTAACCCCTACGGTTAGATAGCAAAAAAAAAAATGCAATTTCAACTCAAGCTTACGAATCTCACGAGGCATAAAACCCGATAAGTTCGTCTCCTTTAATCGTGCAGTTCATTCGGCGAAACTGCATGCAAAAAAAAACACAAAAAACGGTGTCAAACTGTACATGCAAATAATGACCAATAAATCAAAATGAACAAAACTCGTTGAAAGTGATATAAGCTTTAAGAGAAAAAACAAAAACAAACAGACGAAAGAGTGACAGAAGCAATGGAAATAAAACAAAAGCTTAGATAATGCAATCATTGGTCCACCGTGTGAGTCAACCGAAGAGGAATGATGCATCCAACAAAGCGAAAATAAAGCGAAAACCAGCAAAATAAGCAAAACGACAAAGGAAAACAAAACACAAACGAAAAAAGAAAAGAAACATAAGACAGGAGTATGTAGAGAAATTAAATAGTAACATCGGTTGAACTAGTTTCCGTTTCACACACGAGCACAAAACAAAAACCACGATACAATGAGTGCACATCATCAAACTTGTTTTTCTTTCTATAACATTACAACACTGAAAACGCAATCGTGTGAACCATGGAAGAAAAATCACCCCCCCTCCCCTTTTTTGTTTGCATGTGTGTGTTACAACCAAAACCAAGGGCAACCGGACGAACAGAACAAACTGTCTCTTTTTACTTATCAGTGTTGTCATGTATGTTGCCGTATTAAACGAACCAAAGACAAATGCTCTATTTGACAAGCTAAGAAGTTTAATCAAGTGAAAGGGGAGAGTACCTCTTTAAAAATGATAGTATAACGAGCCACTTTACCACGTTAGTTATTTGATTATATTAATGTTAACAAGTGCCCCACCAGGTGCACACACTTACACAAAAGGAAGCAACAGGAGAACAAAATACAAAACAGCTCAACACAGACAACAACAGATGCAAAATAGAGGAAGAACAAAAAAAAAACAATCGACAAAAGTAGAAGAAAGAGAAGAAAAGAAAAGAAAAAACAAAACAATGAAACAGTAGATCTATATATAGAGAGCGATAAAGTTTATATGGTGATGTTTTGAATTAAACAAACAAAAAACGGATCACTTTCAAACCTCGATGTTCTAAAAATATTTCACTATCGCTGTGTTCAATACAGCTTCACAACTCTGTCCTGGAAGGTTCTTCACGCTGCCAGCGGACAATCTTTCGCTCGAAAGTGTCAAAGTTAGAGTCGAGAAGGGACCGGGAAATGTTTAAAAAATGGAATTTATTAGGGCGGGGAGTTAGAAGCGTATCTAGTTAAGAAAATCACATTCACACACACATACACAGAGAAGCATCCTTTTTCATCACCCGGTATCGGTTGCCCCGTGCCGTACATAGAGTGCTGTTCCCACAACCACACAGACGACGATGATTCTCTATTTTTCTCGTGTTACCTACATTTTCATGATCCACTCGGAGTGTTTACTAGTTGATGGTAAAAAAAAACAAAGATCAAATCAAAGTATATTATTGCATATAGAAACGTCAACGTAACATATTACGGAGAGGATTGAATGCAACAAGTATATTAACGGTGTTGGGTTGGATGGAGCAGCGATAAGGGGCATTGTTACAAGTGTTAGCGTCGTTAGTTTATGAAGATGGTCATTGGTTTTGAAACAAAAAAGCAAACCAAAACATCTCATTGGAAAGTCTATAAATCGAGCAACTAAAAGCAACTGAAACAAACAAGTGTGTGTTCTGCCAAGCGCAACTACGAAAATCATTAGACACAGAGACCCCAGCACCGGTGGTCTCGCAGTACACGCGCCTATCCATAGCGCCAATCACACCACGCCATCATCAAACAAAACACGTACAACAACAATAACATCAACAACCTACTGATTGTGACAAACTGATCAAAAGATTCAAATAAACAGATTCGTAAGAAACATTTCGTTTTACAGAAAATGGTACAAAAACTGACCGAGTGTTCGGCGTACAATTTATTTGCACGAACCCTTATCCGAACGGAGGAAATTGCACCTGTAATGATGTGTTTTTTCCTTTCTGTCTGAGCCTTTTCCCACTACTTATTGCTGGTGCACGGTTGCTGCACGTAGTCGAGACAGAAGCCACGATTATCCACGTCGGTCGGTGCCTCGATCGAGTCCGCGTGGAAGGCAAGCCGGAACGGGCGTATCGTCGAGACGACCGTTCGCTCGACTGAGCTGACTTCCGCATTGAAAGTGCCACCGCAAATCTTGTCCTCGCACGTGCTGGCCATCGGCAAACGGTCGGCAATCTTGGCGCACGGCACCATCAGCCAATCGTTCGTGCACGAGTTGGGCGATCCTTGCGTGCCGCCGCCTACCATCGCCTGCACGACGCTGTTGCTGTTGCCCGACAGGGTGAAGGTGCGCGACCGATTGCCCGGGACCGCGCCCGGGCACGCCGTGTACTGGATGCTGCAGAAGTTGCGCTCCGTCCGGATGCATATGCTGTAGTCCTGGTTCGACAGCTGCCGTCCGTTGATTGGATCGAAGTTGAAGCTCTTGACCCGGCCCGATACGCCCGTGTGGTACTGCAGACAGCCTTGGTCAGCCTTTGCGATGGCACCGCACGGGATCTGCGATATCCGAACGCGCCAGGAGCGGGGGAAGCTAGGGCCGCTGGTGATGACGGTCAGTATGATGGGATTGCTCTGGCCCATTCCGGCATCTATGTACACTGCAATGAGCAGGTCGGGAAAAGTTAAGCTGTGTCTACAGGGTAGGTATGCAACCAGCATTGCAACTATTTTTCAATTTTTTCGTTGATGGTCAGTATTTAATTTCGAACTTACTCTTTACAACTCTCTCATGACAGCATCCTCAAACTATACAAGCAATACGCATCATGGTTTTGCACTTAGGCTAATAACTGCTACAAATCATGTTCAATTTGTCTGTTTATGCAAATGTAAATTAGACTCCGGAATACAGGCAGCCTCAATCTATACAGATTTTAAGGCTGCTTTCCACTAGGTTTCGTCCTCCTTGCTCCTCGATGCACTCCTGGATGTTCTCCTATCTTGTTCGTTCGTGACTTCTGTATAATATTCGATAGTAGCCTTAGTTTTAGAGGCCCCAAATCGAATCAGTAATTTTCAGTGTAAAAAAGGTTTAGGTTTAGTACAATGATAAATAAAGGAATTTTATGGCCCTTTGTCGATTAAAGCTCGTTTTTGTCCCCTGGTTTGATCTATCATCACGTATGTTACTATAATCTGGTGCATTTCCGCAGAAATATGTTCGGCGAGTGTAGTAGCGATCTAAAAAAAGGGCACCCTTAAGGCTCGGAAGGATCAAAAAACCTCAAGCATCTTCTAAACAAATGATCCGTCAGGGTTAATAATATTTAACTGCACGACCAACTGAATAGTGATTTAAAAAAAACTGTTTTGCCTTAATCAGTAACATAATATGCCGTAGAAGTCTATTCAGTTTTGGAACATTTCGATTAAATCAATTTCACCGCCTCATTATTTTACATTGCTTTCATGCATGCAAAGCTTTAGGCACATGGACGTCCCACCCATTGCAAGCTACTTACTGTGTTCTCCCGTTGCACTGCCACAGATCGTCGGAGCTGGACTTCCGCCCGACACAAGAAATTGGTCCGTGTTACAGATGTGATTCACGATCTCGGGCCCATTCAGCGAGAAATGGTCAAAGTCCAGCCGTATCTGACAAATGTCCGGATGCATCTTTAAGATTGTCAACTGACAGCTACCCGTCCCATCCGTACTGTCTGGATGGTTCGGATTGACGAAGTAGGTACCATTTTCGCGCACAACACCACCACACGATGCCATAACTGTGAGGGGGGAAAAAAGATGAAGAGCAGAACCTGTACCAGTGCGCCGAGTCGAGTGCATCGCGGTATGAAATGGGTTTACTACTCACAGATACAGCACGTCCCGTATCCACCGGCACAGGGTCCTGCTGGAATGCCACCACGCAGCACGCACTCGTTGTTGGGCTGGCAGGATCCATACTCACCGGAAGCGGCCGAACACAGTCCTTGACCCCACTGGTAGACGGTAAATATTGGCAGAACTGTGAGGATGGAAAGCGATTGGGAACACTGTAGCTCTCAGTACATTCAGCCGTTTGACGTCATCCGGTGTGCTTCACACAGCAGGATGGAGTAGGATGTTGGTGCGTAGTTGGGTGTGAAGTTTGAGAAAACCTCCAGCAGAGGCCGATCGACGCACGGCGATAAAATGGCCCCAGTGTGATGGGCTGTCGGATGCAAAGGTTTGACTAATGACGGCAAACGCTACCGAAGCGGAAGAACCGCGGGATAATGGGAGCATTGACCCGAATACCGTATTTTAATTGCATTTTTTGCTTTAGAAAGCGGCTCTTTCTGCTACAGCAAACCGTTAACGGTGGACGTTCAGGTACGATTGGAAAGGCGATAATGTAGGTAGGATAATGGGATGGTGAAGCGATGTTTGACAATAAAAACGTTTAGATATTATTTCATTAATTTTGTACGCTTTTAGATGTCACATTTTGCCGTTTTTGTTTTACGGGTAGTTCGACTTTGACTAACTTTTAACCTTATCAATACGGCGAGGCTAGCAATACGGCCAGGCCGTTCTTTATGAATAAAAAAAAAATAATAAAAATATGGCCAGGCCGTTTCCCAGGAATACAAAAAACTTATAATTAAGCTCTTTCTACATATATCGCAGTGTCCTAACATCTGAAAGACTTCTTGGATGACACTCGTGTATAAGAGAGGTCTGAGCTTCAATATGTGCAATCAGCGTGGCCTTATAAGCGATAGAAAAACACTCTCAAACTACTTAAAACCCGTTTGTGCGGCAGGCAAATTGTTTAAACTATTGGAGTCTATGGCAACAAGTGTTTCTTCGCAAATGATCTGTTTTGACCATACCCGTACTGTTGGTGTTCACATGGGTTAGGGAATTAAAGACAGTTCACAAATCGCTGCAGTCAACACTGATGTTTTGCACAATTTGACTGGATTAACTACGCCATATTCGCCTCAAAAATATGGGCCGGGGTGGTCCGGTGGTAGAGGCGACAGCGGCTACCCGGCTTCACACGACAGGACCGGGACTCAAGGCTCACCTGGGCCGTTCCACCATAGTGAGGACTGACCATCGAACTATGCGGTGTCAATAAGTCTAATAAGCCAGCAATGGCAGCCATGACCTACGAGGTCGTTAGGTCAGGAAAGAAAAAGAAGAAGAAGAAGAAGATTGTTATCAAAACTGGGTTGGTTTGACGTACACGAAAATCTGGTCAAGTGTTTCAAATCTTCTGCTTATACCAAAGATCATATCGAGTTCAATATGTTCATTACTTAGCCAGGGGAAATAATACTGGGTCAGCCTAGTTTGTCCGCTCTAACAACGATCTTTTGTATGCGGTTTGGCTCAAGCTCTATTAATGCATGCAGGTAATGTCGCTAGCCTCGTTAGAAATAAGAAATATTGTGAGATACTCCAGCTAAGCTTGTACAGGTTAAGCAATAGCGCAAATTTCGAGGTAAGTTTTGCTCGTGAAAAGGGCCTTATCTTAAGTGGCTACACTCTTGATCCTTTAACGTAACTTAATTAAGAATTAAGTAGTTAAGAGCTACTCTGAGCACTTTTCTCGATTTTGCACTCTACTTTTCAGAGCAGTACTCTGACCTCAATGGCCAGGTATTAAAGCAGTTTCTCTTTTAATTATCTTATTTGTTTAAAACAATTGCTCGTCTCCATAGTCTGGTCCTCACTCTAATTTATTGTTGTAACATGGTCACCACTTACAAATAACTGACCCGCACACATTGATTGTATTCTTACAGGGTCTGCAAAACCGGATAATAATGTGGTCTCATTGTTTTTCCTTTCACTGTAAATAAAACGCTCATAAAGCTCATTTCATACGCTCATAAAATGAAAGGAACGTAAGATAATGGATTGAAATATGATCCACAGATTCCGTTCACCAGAATCCCTGCGATTTGATTCGTCCAGCGATTCGTAGAACGATTCAATTACGCAGACAAAAAAACCCTCGCTTCTTATCAAAGCTTGCTATGGATGGCCCGGGCTGTCGGTCCAAGCTTGCTATGGATGCCTGGAACAGAACGAAAACAGGCTGCCATCTTTCCTATTGCACGTTTATCAATGATCCTGCCGCAGTCTCTTTGCCGTAGCTTAAAAACAGTGCTACGGTGCGGATGGCGTTGGAAGCATCAAATGAACTTTTTAATATTCAAAACCAAATCCGGGCAATGTCGAGCTGCCACGGCCAGGAGATTTTGGCTGTGGCTTTCACGCCCCTTCGCCCTTATGCCGCAGCGCACATACGTCGTCCTTGGGTCGGGAAAGCAGGAGGGATTTACCAGCTTTAAAAGCGCACGTCTCGCACTGATCCCGACGATGGCGGGAGTCGTTGCGTTAAGTGAACGATACAACGTTGCATGTGCCACGAGCTCGCATCACAGTCTGGCTGCTGGCTTGTACGGGGCAGCCAGTGTTGTTTAGTTAATTAAATTTGAACCAATCTGCGAGACGAACAACGGCTTGGTGTGCTGGAGGAGCCGGTGCCCTCGGTAGCAGTAAATGGCAAGTTTATTTTTTAACCTACCGAATCACTACTGTCCCGGGCAAGAGATAAGGGATAGGGTCGAAATTATGTTGCTACATGGTCGAACGGTGTTTGCCCTGCGTGTTTAATGAAGGAACCGAAGCGTAAGCACCATCCACCACAATGCTTCTCCTGCTGAGCACAGAGCGGGAGCTAGAGTCCTCCGTGCTAGAGTTATGAATATTGAAGACGAAGAAGTACTTCCATCACAGAGGAAACCAGGCAATCTGCAGGATTTGATCCTTACCCAACCTGCACGTACTCGGTTGGATGGATGGTCGGACAAAAATTACTTCCACAAACAGCAGAAGGGCAGCCGGGAATGTCCTTCCATTTGTTTTTCTTTGTTATGTTTCTCTGTGTGCGTGTGGTTTTCATCTTGTCCATCGTTCACTCGATGGAAGTGCGGCAAACTGGCACTGAATGAACGTGTCTGCAATACGTAACCGAAACGTTTAAAGGTTCGGCTCGAAGGCAGTAGCACTCCGGCATCCATGGAGCAGCTACACGAAGAACACTTCACCTCCGTTTCGGTCGCTTGAAGGGGCAAGACTGTTTTAGTCTTGATTACATTGACCGGATGATGATTATGATGCGAGAGTAGATAAAGTCATTCATCGAATATTCCAAGGACGCTGGACGCCACCATGTCCGGCTCTTGACTTATGTGTCAAGAGTGGCGCATGTCGAGCAGTTAGCAGTGTTAGCCGTTGAAAACTCGCCCCAGAATGGCGGCGATTGGTTTCCGACACACTATGCGCTGGTAAAGGATAATGTCCGCATTAATCATCCTTGGCGCGTTGTGCTTTGGCGTTCGCGTTGTTTGCTCATCACTCTTTGCCTTTTAGTGAGTGCTTTTGGGAACGGAGCGTGTAATAGGAATTTTTCACATATTTTTCAACCTAATTCTCTTTGCGCTTGAGTAGATGGATTCTTATGAGCAGAATGCTGAATCTTCTTACACCGTGTATCCCGTCGATTTGCAATCTGCCTACTGGCAAGCGATCTTTGTGCCCGGAACTCTTGCTCAAACACGTCTGCTGCTGTCTGCTGCACGAGCAGATGAAACACTAGCGTCTGCACAACGGCCACAAACAGTACTTTTTTATGAAAATCATCACACAACTGCTGGCACACTGTTACGGACATGATGCACCGTTTGCTACACTTTTTTTGGACGATTTTAACGAAGTTTGATAGATTCAAACAACTCATCAGGCAACAAAAAACAACTATCGATTCACTTTGGATGGCGGGATCGGTAAATTTAACTTCAAAGTGACATCTTTTAAGCGCCCACTGCCTACGTGCTCTTGCGCATGAACTGTTCAAAGTGACTGCGGTTCGCTGGGAGTTGTGTGGCTTTATTTATCACTTTGTTGTGCTCGCGTTTAGCCTGTCCCTTTTCGTTACGATCCGCTTCGATTCGTGTGTAATGGTTGTTAAACTATCACCGTCACCGGTCTAGGTGCAGTTGTAACTGAGCATTGTTATTTGACTCCTCTGTTTGTGTTGTGTTTTGATTCTTTCTTCTGCGCTTTGTCCTAAACATTGTTATCTTTTTAGGGGTAATGTTTACTAAACGAGCGGTTCGATGGTCAGGGCGACAGCGGTGCCGGTCTTCACACGGCAGGACCGAGTTTCAAATCCCATCCAGACCGTCTCCCCGTACGCAGGACTGGCTATCTTGCTACGGGTAAAATCAAGTCAGCGCAAGCCAACAATGGCTGACCGAGGCGTTGTAGAGCCACGTAAGAAGAAGAAGTTTATTGAATAAACTTAATTTTGAACAGAGATTTCTTTTCTAGAAAAAATGGTAGAATTTCAAAAATAGAAAAATAAGCTTTTTTTAAATTTCTTTAAATCTAAAACAATCGGAATAATTTTAGAAATCATTTTTATAACTAACACGCTCCACAGTGGGGGAAACAAAAACAATTCATCACAATGAACTCAGCGCCCATCGCCCCTTTGTCAACTGAGGTGAGTTCATGATCAATAGATAATGAAAAGTAAACACTCTGTTGCACACAACGGTTCCCGGAACGAGAGTGAAAGAGCCAAAGGCACACGCGTACGGTGTGATGCGCTCAGCTGATAAAGAAGAAAATTGCACTTTCCAACAACAATGACACAATTATGCCGACCGACCGGAGTAAAGCTGGGGGATGCCAGAACACGCCCATGTTGGCCACAGAAAACAAAAGGCTCCAACGGCATGCCGTGCCGGGAAGTAGTACAATCGGTGTTGATGTTTAATTTACTTCCATGTTGCTCGGGCCGGTTTCGTTGCACTGTGCGACAATAATTTCACTGACCATGCACGAGCGCCATCATGCATCAGTGCCAGCGACAGGAAGCATCAGTAACGCCTGAGACTCACTGAGCACTGTGCTTGATGAGTATCAGCGGCCAGGTGGTGAGCGAAAGTGCGAAAATGTCACCCCAAAATCGTCGTCAAGCCGTTGTGCTTTGTTTTACTAACCTCTCCGGAATGCATTCCGCTTCGGTGCGCTGGAAGAAGGGAAGTCTTCCTTCAGTGTTGAGGAAGATGTGTTGCATAATGTTGACGGGCCCTTGCGATGAAGTCGAGCGTTTAGCCAGCTTCTTCACTTCGCGAGTCTTTCCCGTCAATTCTACCACACGATGGGAGCATCGTTCTTGATAACCGACAGAGACAGTTCCGGCCGGTCTGCCTTACTGCTGTTCAATGAGCCGTAACCGAGGCCGAAGCCAGAGATGGTAGTGAATTGTTGGCCCTCAAGCCATCAGCGAATAGTTTCTCGCCAACGAGGAAGTGGAAATGTGGACGGGAACGATATCGATGCTCACACCGGAAGTAAGTTGTATTGAAGCGTAAGTAATTTGTGGCTCATACCGCTGGCAGGGAAGCGTTACGGGAGCGCGCTGTGGTTACGGGGGCCAACAGTTATATGGGAGTCAATCAACAACGAGTTGATGATGTGAGCTAGCTGACAAAAGCTAGTGCCAGCCAGCACTTGCCACCCGGAATGGGGCCAGTTTTATGAACAATCATGTCGCTTTCACTACCCAACTTTATGAAGCATTCTGGAAGCCATGAACCACCGGATGGTAATGTGGAAATCACTGACATTTAAATGCTTTAAGACGGGCAGTATAAAGCGTGTTGATAGCTTTCAGCGAGTAGGTAAACGATTTTAGATGTATTCAAAATAAATGAAACAGACTAAATTTGGGAGAGATGTTTTAATGGAAGTAATTGAAAAGTAAGTTCCTAATAAATTAAACAATGCTTTGGATGGTTTACTGTATGGGGTGGCGGCCAGGATGGGGTTTGAACTACGATCCTGTCGTCCCGGGGACCGATAAAAGTGGTCCTATTACTGCAGTGGCTCGGTTCAACAGAACTGTTGAAATATAACGCCCCGGTGTTGAAGTAAAACACCACGAAATTGAAATTAATATCCACGGAAACGAAATGTTCTTCGAACGTTGATATTTCCTTTATAAAACAGGAAAATGTAAAAGTACGAGTACTATAACCAATGCTTATCTTTACTACGTCTGGAAGCATGTCATGTATGTGCTGAACTACATCTGCCTAGTCTTCAGAGTTTGAGCTTAAGCTAGCGTTTCTTTGGCACATGCATGTCATTGTTAGCGGAACGTTACAAATTTTACACCATGTAATTCGTTTACTCCTGTCGATTGTTCCTCTTTGCTATTGCATAATGGGTAGCATTATCAAACGGTTCCAGATTCGCACTTTGAACCTATTCATCACTCACTGTTTAACTGCTTCGTTCGGCTGACATTTACGTACAATGCAAAACGATTGCGAGATCGCTGGTGTGCAGGAAGTGTGCCAATGTTTACAAGTCGTTGATTTGTGAGTGATATAATGTTACATGTCACGCCCCGTGGTTGGTGTGGATCGGGATCACACGCTAACGTTTGACACGCACAGAGGAACTAACGATTGGGGTTGAGATTGGGCGAAGGTAACAAGTGTTGCAACACCATTTTGATTGCGCTGAACTTGTGCAATGTCTATTAATATTTGCTGGCGAGTTTTATGCGTAACAAAAAGGAGTGAATTTTTATAAGCTGTTATTGCTGTTCTTCCCTGGTGTTCACAATAATGTGGTGTTCTATTGTTTTAATGGTTTGTTATAAAATCTTCAACAAATACGTGCAGTTAACTTTCTTGTGTTTGTGAAAAACTGGGTCGCATACTAGCTGTATGGTAATCTCACCATTGGTCAGCGAATTGGACTCGCTAGGTTCCGGTGGACTGGTCATGTCATAAGAATGCCACCAGACGATCCACCCCGAAAAGTCCTTTTAGGTAGTTCACATGTGTAGAAGAAGCATAGCAGACCCCAACTAAGATAGAGTGAAGGAGTTGATGTGGTATGGCTGGGATAATGGTTTGGCCGACAACGGCGCTAGTTTTTTTTTAAATCGTTTGTTGATAGAGGCTTTGGGTCTTTGTCTCTGTGTGTGTCCTCTTTCACCTCTATATTTTTTATTCCCCCAAATTAGTCGGCCTCCAAAGCTTTCCCGTCTTACTTTTTGGTATTAACTCCTTGAGAGGTCTTGCCCTGTCATTTCTAGCTTTCTGTGTCTTTCTGTATGGTGCAGCGGTCTGGGTGGGATTTGAACCCAGTTGAGATACTATCGTACAGTCATCGGACGATTCAGCCACTTAAGTCTTATTAGTACATCCTCTTCGTTAGAACGTTGATTCGTTCGAAAGACAACTGCGCTAGATAGCGGGTTCAAAAGATTTCGGCAGCTGATCAAGACCTTCAAAAAGCGACTGATAGTTAAGTAAGATAGGTTGAGAATAAAATTAGGCTAGATTCTGAGGCCCATTATATTAACCCATTATATTAAATTGATCGGATACAGAGTGTACTCGTCATTTTCAAGCAACGGTTACCATCTTTGGCGATGTCATATGAGGAAACGACTGTGGCCAAGGAGAGTGAACCACATGAACCACGACATGAATGAGCTATTTAGCGATGTAGATATACTGACGATAGTCAAAGTCGGAAAGCTACGACACCTGGGGCATGGGTCGAGGACTCAGTCCCGACAGGAAAGAGATCGTCAAAAACCCGCTCTTCACGAGGCATAAAGGAGCACAGCAAGCTGGGGAAGATCGGATGCAGCCTTGGTTGAAAGGAATCCGGCCTTAGACCGAGCTTATTGGAAACGGATAGGCGATCGAGCCATTTATTAAGGCGTGCCCAACCCTCAGCCGACCAAGAAGGAGAAAACCATGAAGAAATCGAGCATTAAACTTACCATTTCACATTCAATCCAAGCAATTGAACACACTTATTCACAAAATATCAAAACGCATCTTGAATGGTCTATAATTTATTAATATTGCTTACATGTGTAGTTCCACGGTGCAGAAAATGATCTTGCCCGTGAAAGCACACGTTTGCGTATTGTATAAGCGTCCAGTACATTTGCCCGACGTATCGAACCTGTCGTTGTCGTATTCCGAATTGAATAATTGTTATATCTGTTTTTCTAAGTGAATTAAGTAAAAAAAACTCTTTTTTTTCTGTACACTGTACTCTCGCTCCCTATAGCTCTCTCTATCGCTCTCTGCCATCAATGCTAGTTGGTCTGCTGTAGTTTCGACGCATGGGGCTTTTCTCCGATTATTCTTTGATTTTCTTAAGGATTGAGTCTTTTGTTCGTTAAAAGTATCGTTCGTACCTTTGTTTTTCGTATCACATTGGCGATGTAACAGCAGTAGGTGTGTTTTTTTTTTAATTTCTTTTAATACGGTCACTGCTATTAAGGCGGTCTTTAGGAGGCCTAACGTTTCTTTCCCCTATTCTATCTTTGATCGGCCGAAGCTTTTTGTCCCGGCGCCTTGAAGCAATATAGTGCAATGCTGCTCGTTTTCCTATTTAGCCTAGCTAATGTTTGCTTCGGATGCAGATTTTGGTAGTGACATAAAGTGATCCGTTTCACGCGCCGTGGTGAACACGGCGAGCTGCCCGAACTGATCCCATCCCATTGGAATTTTTTCATGCGGAACAGAATGTTGAATGAGGCGTATCGATCGTGGCGTAACATCATTTACTTGGCCGGGCTGGCACTTTTCTCACTGGTATCGCTATCAAAACTTCACTGTCCTTGTCTAGCCACACGGACTATAGCCGCAAAGCACAAATGTCCTTCGCGTTGGTTTCGTCCGTCCGCCGTTTGCCCTTCCATACCAGGACCTCCCCCAGCGAGCGGGTGATGATGCGGCCCGAATTCAATATCCTTTTATTAACGAGGCCACATGTTGCTTTTCCTCCTCCGATAATCCGTTCTTCAACGTGCGTCGTACTGTGTGTGCGAGTGAGCGCCGAAGGAAGTTATGTTTTTTTTTCGCCGTTGTCGTTGTTGGCGATGACGATGATTGGCAGCCGCAGGATTGGAGAGGCGTTTAAGAGATAAAAAAACAAGAGAATTCAAGAAATGTGATAAAAGCGAAAAAAGAAACACGTTTAATGCTTGATAAAGTTTCTCTGTCCATGCTTCAAGCGTAGTTGGGCTGGGGAATGAGTGCGCGTAACTGTGGCACTTTTCTTTGTCATGCAAACGGTGGACAGAAAGGGGTTGGGGAGGAGTAGGGGAAATACGTGGAACGATGGCATTGTCAGTCACTGATGCATGCGCTTATCCATGTGTCCAAGGTAGGGTAAGGATTAGTGATGGGCTGGTCGACCCGAACCTATCGAACCTGGTTCGAGTCGCATTCCTAGTTCCAACAAGTCGACCCGTAGGTGCAACGAGCTCGAGTCGATCCGTGAGTTCGGTGGATCCTTGGGTGCAAATAGTTCGATAGGATTCGTTGCATCAGAAAATCGACTTGAACTCCTCGAACTTACGGGTCGACCTGAACATGTAGCGCTTACTGGTCAAGCTCAATTCCTATAGGGACGAGCTCACACGAGCTTCACACCCCTTCTGAATGGTTGTTGAGGTCCTTTCATGCATTTACAAATGCCATTGATTGTAATGTTTCGAACAGGTTGAAGGTACCTACTAACATGCTGAGTATTAAAAAATATAACAAAAGTCGTACGATATAAAACTATCCTGGATGCAATAATATCATGCTGAAGGAATCGACTACTAAATTAGTTAAAACAAAAACGATTCATCCTAACGGGAAGATAGCAAGTGTTGGAAGGCATAAAACATGATTGACAAACACAATTAATAAAAAAGTGAACCAAAAGAACGAAACATAAAACACACACACACACGCGCAATATCAGAACACACTCTGGAGAAGCGAAAAAAAAACCATGAGCAAAACATTGAGGCAATATTCACCGGTATGTATAATGGCGAACCGATACGAATGGAAAAGTTTTGGAAAGTCGGTCCAAAGTTGGAAGTCGGTGGGCGCACTTAAGGCTAACGCACAACATGGTACACTGCTAGTGGCCATTCGAGACGCTAGGCGGGGAGGTTTGGGGAAAACAACCGGAGAGGGGTCGGTCTAAACCCTAACACGATACACGGGAAGGAAGATGTTTGGCGAGTGGCGCTCGCTAAAGGGGAGGTGACCTTCCCGTTCGTTCCATTGTGAATCCTTCGCGCGTTCTAGATCGTTTGACTGTATCGTCGAATGGGTGGAAAAAAGAAGAAGAAAAAAAGATGGAGGGAAAGAATGGGAAACAATACTGCGTCAAACTGGGTGGACAGTCTTCGACTATTTCGGTTGTTTTTTGTTTGTTGCTGTATGGCACAATAGCAAAACGGTTCAAGCAATGTACAATAAACCCGCTCTAAACGGTGGATTTACTTAATTGTTATTGTGCTTTGTTTCTGCTCGGTACTCGAGCTCAGTAGGAATGCCTTGCCGTGTTTCGTTGTACAAGAGTGTGCGTGTGTGTGTACGAGAGTGCGAGAGACCTCACGCGAACGGATTGCCCCAATGGGTGGTTGTGGTGAGATTAAAACAACCAGGAAAAAAATAAGATAAAACATTCTTCATCCTGGGAAGTAAAGGTTGGACTGGGACGGAATCCATCGTCCGTTTCTGGCCAACGTCAACTTACATGATTTCCGATCTGCCTGGCGTGTTCGCTTCCGCTCCCTTTGCGTCGGACGTGGGGTGGCCGTTTTGGTGGCTGTTTTCACCAACGACTCCAGTATCTCGTCATCTCCGTCGGTGAAGCTTTCGTCCCGGCCACCGATCACCGAGATGGAGTTGTGACCGGGGCTAGGTACGGTTGGGTGTGCCGAGTTCATGAGCGTTACCGGAGATGCAGTCGCATCACCGCGACGCCGGCGCCAGGTTAAGGTACCACTCATCTCTACCTCCTCGCCACCGGGGCCCTTGGTAGGCGTGCCAAGCAGAGTGCTTTGGAATCATCAAGAAGAAAGAACGTTAAAATCGGTGTTTTATTAGAGGGTCCTGTGGCAAAGCTTACCGCAGTTCGTCATCAGCTCGATCTTCCTGGGTTTTGAATTTGGCAACGTCCACTATCAGCTTGCCTCTAGTCTTGTTTCTCTCTCGATGGTTGGCCTTCTTCTCGATCTGCTGCTGGACACGTTCGCGCGTCGTCCGGTACTCGAGCGCAAACTCGGACACGATCCGGCAGAACTCATTGGGACGTGATTCGGCGATGCGCAGCTGGGGCACACCGAGCCAGAGCAGGAACTTCCGATACCTAGCAACGAGAGTGCAAGCGATTAATGCAAGTCCACCTGGACTTCTTCTCCATTCCTTCCTTACCTGTTGAGTACCCGTCGGTGCACAATGTCCAGGATGATAATGCGTTCGGCACAGTCGGCCAGGAAATCGATCAGCTTCTGCTTCAGATGCGGCGCCGTGTCGTGTTTGCCGATTAGCTTCAACCGGTCCCAGGACGCCTTGCACTCCGTCTCCAGGTAGACAATGTTGTGGGCCAGCTCGTTAAAGTCGGCCTTGGAGGCGCGCGTGATCGGCCCAATCTCGGAGTACAGATCCGTCGTGTTGGCCTGCGATTCCATCACCATGTGGCAGAGGTGGTGCAGCAGCGAGTGCTTGTGCACGGTGTCCTTCACCTCCGGCACCTTGGCCAGATAATCGATCTGGAACCCCTTTACCGGCGCGCCGTTCAGAAAGATGCCAATGTTCAGCAGCGTCGAGAGGATGCACTTGAACGTGAGATTAGACTTGAGCAGCTCGATGCCCTGCTTCAGATCGTTCAGCGGTTCCGCTATTTCCTTCTCGATGTTCTCAAAGTCCAGCTTGAACGCCCACAGCTTTAACCGGGCGCCCAGCTCCGAGATGGAGGACAGCGTCAGCAGAAACTGTTCGGCCGTACCGAGCGGCAGCTCGGGGTTCAGCATCTGAGCCTCCTGAATTTTGCATCGCTCCTCGTCCGACGGCAGCATGTTCAGCAGCTTGTCGATGCCTTCGCGTGTCACGACCGTCGAGTCCATCTTCAGAATGGCCGCCTTAATGGCTCTCGGGGGAGGCAGCTTCGTCATGGCGATGTTGATCGCGTTCGAGCGCTTATGGTCCAGGACGATGATTTCCTTGTTCTTGTTCAGCTCCTGTTGCTTCTGCACGGGCGGACAATTTGATAATCACGTTGTTGAACGTTGGAACGTGGCAGGACCGGGCCACAAAAAAGGGGAGGGACGAAAAAGAAGAGCAAGAGAACGGAAAAGAGAAAAAAAACGAAACACAGAGATAACAACAGTTTACTAAATGGTCTCCCCGAAGGTGGTGGTACAAGGACAGTACGGTTTTATTAAATTTCCTCGTCCTGTCCGCTAGAAAGAAGGAGACGGACGCCATAAAAAATACAGCACGGTGAACGAACGCGTCGTGGCAGTACTGCCTTCGAACACGTGGCAACAAAAGATGGCACAAGGGTAAAAGGATAAGTTCCAGCGAAACTAAATAAGATGTAAAATAGGTTCATGCATATTTATGAGTGCAAACAGGGCGGTACGGAACAGGCAACGAGCTAGCCAAGAAGCAGTGGGTTGACGAGTTTGGAGGGTTTTAGTGACGAGATAGTTCACGTGATAAAAACGGGGGCCGACGGATAGTTTAATATTATGATTAAGCTTCTAATAGCTCAATGTTCAATTTTTGTGCAGGTTTTTGTTGAAGCCTTTTCGTTTTGGAGTTAATTTTAATTGATTATATTTTAAAAAAATGAAGAAAAACCACCTTTAATGCTTATTTATTTTCATACCCAAGAGAGTCGTTTCTCAGGAGAGGATCTATTAATACAAACAAAAGTGTACTCCCTGTTGAATATAAATGTTCCAGGTTTGCTGGAATGCTGGAATCAACCTCTTCCATTGTTTGGCACGATGGAGTAACAAGAATGCAAAATCATACATCTAAAATAAAGTTTCCCGAGCTTTTTCCTTGGCTGGTATGGATGGAGCAAACGCTTGGTTGGGGAAATATTGAAAAGTCATCAGAAAAGGGTGTTGAAGACAATGACGAAAGCATCCACAAGGTAAGTTTAAACTGCATCAGGTCTAGACGGATATCCCTCGAAGGAATTTCTTTGTGAAAACGAATGAGCTGGAATAAAAGTTGATCCAGTCTTTGTTTCACAGGAATGTTGAAACGGGACCGAACGCTTCCAGTGAACGTTAAATCTCAATTGAGGGCCCGAGCTTTGTAGGAATTGCAGGAGGAAACTTTCCCGATCTCGTCTCGTTAGTAACTTAATCAATACAGCACCACCCTCAAGAAAATACCCAGGGGGGGAGTATAAGAAGCGAGAGACAGACAAATATGGGGAAAAATTGGTTGGATAAGAGTATCGCATTCATCTTTTAGTCCGTGTGTCGGTGTGTGGTGTAGTTGGCATCGGCAGCTCAGGTTAAGTATATTGGTTACCCAATCAAACGATGATTTCTGGTGCGATAAATCAACCCAGTCTGCTCCAAATTTCCTGTGGGGCCGGCTCCTTAACAAATGATGCCTTTGCCACTAACCTTTGCTCTCCTGCAACGCTTTCATCATGCCATCTATCTGCTTATTTTCATCTATTTTTAACAAATACTATATCCTGCTCCATATTTTTCCTTCATCCTTTTACTCGACCCGGCTCATGAGGAATTGAAGGAAATTTTATGTAACTTTGGGACAGGGGTTTGGGTGAGGTTTTCGTCACGCGACTCCCCCCACCAGTGACGGTGTGAGTTTTGGAATGCACAATGTAAGAGCCAGGAACACTTTTACCAGGAAATGAAGTAAAAAGACCTCGTACCGTTTCGTATCAACGAAGCAAGGGAAAGAAAGATAGAAAGTGCTACATTAAACAGATCGATTTCGTTTAGACGTACAAACACACACACACAGACACAGACACAGAACCGAAGTGAGGCCACCAGGAGCAAATTGGAGCTTCGGATGGGGAAATCAAATGGAATCATTGCAACAACAGAAAGGATGCAGCAAAGAGGATTAGGAACACGAGCCACACCGTACAAAACAACGCTCTGAAAGCAAACAAGGAGTTGCAAAAAAGGGATCCCCAATCGTGCTCCATGCGGGTTACAGGCTAACAATTTTACTAAGGGATAGGAAATGGAAATCCATGCAAAACATACACACACACACTCACACACACAACACACATAGTGAACGCATATTAGGCAGCCCTTGGCGTATGGTTTGTAGCCAACCGAAGCACCCGAAACGGTCAAAAATTAAATGTGGCGGTAAGATGGGATTTAGCTCAATTGATGTCTATGGTCGTAAAGTTAAATAAGGCGGGATTAAGCGTGGATTGAAATGTTCCTTTCCTTATCGGTTTTCCGCTTTTGTGTTATGCGATCCATTTTGAGTGAAACATTTGTACGATTTAATAAAAAGGCAAAAGGATCCCGGATAGCCTTTACATACTAAAAGCTTCGTTTTGCTCTAGTAAAGCTTAACGGATGAGGAGCTTTGAGTTGTACCAGGTGGTAAGTTAATGCATCTAGTGAAGCAGCTGGTAACTAAGCAAACACATCAGCACGCGTGACACAGAAACATCCAAAACGGGGGAAACAGAAAGAACTACGGAACCACTCACCTCCTGGTTAGGTCGTGTACACAGTTTAGTCATGATGGTTGTGATACAAACAGACACACGAGTATGACGGTGAACGAGGAATTTTGATCGAGATTTGGTGTTGATTTGCACGACGAAAAGTAGGTGATATGTGATACACAGTGATGGAATGGTGGTCCCCGAGAAAAATCGGAAAACGAGTGGCACATGTATGCAGTATGATAGCAAGTGGCCGCAAATGGTTTCGTTCACAGTTTTCGTCCGCGCGTGCATGAATTCGAATCGAATGATGTTTGCATAGCAAAGAGTAGTGCGATGTGCGATCGATTGTTTTGTTTTTTTTTTGTGGCCATGAACGAACGACGGATGGATAGAGAGAAAGAGAAGGTAAAGAGAAACAGATGAGTTATGACAACCTGACCCCGGGGTATAACATTAGTACTGTAAGTAGTGACCGATGCTGCTCCATCATCCACGATGGTGATGACATGACACGAAACTCGGACTCGACTCTTCCACAGCAGTGATCCTGCAAGGCACTGATCGTCCCTTACCTTGGTCATCAAATCTTTGGCTCGGGACTCGAACAGATGCTCCAGCTTCTGGGTGTCGACTATCGCTTCCGGCAGCTCATCCCAGATGGTGCGTTGAATCATCGCCGGAATCATGTCGTCGCGCACCTCCTTCCAGAACAGTTTCACCTGCAAAGGAACGCAAGATCAATTAATCTCCAAATCCACCGCTACACGACCTTTTACACGTACAGTCTTTTTGTTTTTCTTAATAGTGGCCGAACCGTCCAAGCTGTTCAGTTGGCCCATGCCGTTTCCGTTGAGCATGTTACCCGGCAGTGGCACAAGGTTAGTTGGTGGCGGACGCATCATGCTCGGTGGAGGTGGCATTCCGTTCATCAGCATACCGCCCGGAGGTGGTGGTGGTGGCACCGCACCACCAAAGCCACGCGGAGCCAGCAAATCCTTATCGTCGTCCGACGTGAGATCCGTAAAGTCGAGATCGCAGAGGCTTAGCTTGCGCGTCATGTTCTTGACAATCTCTTCCCAGTGAAGCTCGTTTTCCGATTTCTTCGGCTCGCCGTTGGCCAACTTCTTGATGTCATTGTCCACGCTGGGCGATCGCGAGATGTCCTTGTTGCTTTTGCTCTTGGCCAAACCTTCCTTGGCCTTGGAAATCAGACCCGACATGTCACCGATACGGTTCTGAGGCTTTTCCTCCTGCGGGCTTAGCGGCAGACAGCTGAGCTTCTGGGTCAGATCCTTCACCGTGTGGTCCTTCTTCAGCTGGAGGATCAGTTTCTTATCTTCGTTGTCCGATTCTGCTAAAATGTAAAGTAAACGTTTTAGATTGAGGGCTGCAGATGAGTAAATCTGTTAAATAAAATGTTTAGTATCGCTCGCATACAATGGAAAGGTTAAACTGTTTCAGTCTGGATAGAAACAGTAATCTGATGGTGGTCAGCCTAGTTACAGAGCCTTACCTTGAACCGGCGGGAGATCTTGACTCTTCGTCTCGGCATGCGTTCCGTTCACGGTGCCATTCGTCCGTTCGTAGCCCGCGTTTGTAGCGGATCGCCGTTGATAGCTCGAGTCTGAGGAATCCTTACCGTTTGTTAGCTGCTTCCCGTACGCCGAGAGACTCATCTGTGTCTTAATGTTGGGACTCTTGTTCTCGGCGTCCGGTTCCGCCAGTATGCTGGCTCCACCGCGCGCACTTCTTACGCTATTGCCATTGAGATCTACCTTGTAGCGATCGGTGGCCGTACCGTTAGTTCCACTGATGCCGTGCTTGTTGAGCAGCAGATTGCGACTGTTGCGATACTCCACACTGTCCAGTGGAGATGCGCCATTGGTCGTGCCGTTCCCATTAGTCTGAACGATACCGTTTGTGTGCTCGGAATGATTAGGGGGTTGTTGCTTGTGCAAAATCACAGACGAGGTTAGGCCGCCGTTCAGCCGCAGCTGAAGTTTGTCTTCTTCGTGGATGGTTGGCGGTGTTAGCAGCAAGGAGTTGGTAGACGTTCCAGTGCCATTGCCGTTAGTAAGTCCACTGGATCTGCGGTAGAATCCTCCGTTCCAGTGTGCCGTAGAGTATCCTAGTTGACATTGACCACATCGAGCACACCACAAACAAACGACACACACACACACGTAAAGGCAAAGTAAGCATGCGCAGAAGGAATACATGAACACAAGTTAGTAACAATGAGCTTCATAATGTTTCACACAGCATGAAGTATTAACAGGATAAGCTTGCTCAAAGGAACAGAATCCCTCAAGAGTCGTACGTACCATTGGTGACATTGTTCGCGTCTTCTGCCGTAGGAATACATCCGTTCTGGAACTGGCCAAGCTCTTGCTGTTCACGTAGAAGGTTCTTCTGTCGCTCGGCACGTTCCCGTCGTCGACGCAATCCCGGCGTTACACCTGTAGTATCGCGAGACGGATCGTGATAACCGGCTCCCGGCAGATGATCACCGCTGTGCGCCGAGCTAGAACTGTCCTCGTCCTGTTGACGCTGCTGTCCGGGCAGCTGCAGCCCACCGTACAGCTGTACCGGTGCTATTGGTGGGGGTAGCGGTGGCGGAGGTGGTGGTGGAGGACCACTGGGTGGTGCCGCATACATGGGGAAGGCGGGCAAAGGAGGTGGTGGCGGTGGGGGAGGTGGGGGCGGAGGAGCAACTGAGGGAGGTGGAGGTGGAGCAGTACCCGTGCTGTGTCGACGCGATTTTCGTCGATCAGTCGTATCGTTGCCGGTGGAACGATACCGAAGCGTCTTGCGGACAGTATTGTCCGGTATGCGTATACCATCACACTCACCGTCCTCGAAACGTAGGACGTTTTCGTACAGCTGCAGCTGATCGAGTAGATCAAGATCCGTGCCCGGGCGGGACATGTACCGCTGGATGATGCCCTCCATGCCTTGCTGCTCCAGGAAGTCACTCTCGTCGTAGAAACTGTCCTGATCGCTTAATCCCGACAGGGTTTTGTTGATAAGGGATGTAGCGTAGATCAACAGTTCGGTGTCAGCATTCTCATAGTCTTTGAGTAACCTGGAAAGGATGAAAGTTGTAAATAGTTAGGCATTGGAATTTTTAAACAAAACTTGCATTATTCCCGTTAGCTGTGCCTGTGTGCGGCAATCATCAAATTTATCGCTGATTATGGCATAAGTAGAACCAATTCAAAAAAGGGTCTTGATTAAGATTGATGTGTTGTGTGTTTTTTTTAGATAAAAATTATGATTCTAATTATTAGAGTTGATCCTCCTAGCAACTTCATTACTTACCGCATGATGTTGTTCCATGGGACCACTGCCCGTGCCGTATCCATGAACCGGATGGCACTAACGAGCAGATAGCAGTTGCCCTCGCAGTACTCCACAAACACCAGCAACAGCTTCAGGGCCGTCTTCACCACCAACCGATAGCGGGAAGCGATCAACGAGTACAGCCACTGGATTGTCGGCGAATGCTTCATCACACCGTTCATACCGTCCACGTACAGCATCACCTGTCCGAGAGCGCGCAGGATGTAGTTCTGGTAGTTCTGGTCCGCCTCGCTACCGATCTGCACCAGACAGTTAAGGCCACCGTGTGCCACGAACCCGTGCACCAGATCCTTGTCCTCCTGGAAGATCTGTTTCAGCGAAAACAGCACCCGTCGCAGTTCGCGGCCTTCGGAGGAAAGAAGCTTTTCTGCAATTGGGAAAGAAATCGCACAAAGAATAGCATTAGATAGTGGTAGCGGTTGGTTTAGGAGCATAAATCCCTGTCCTGTCCAATCGGAAACGAGTGAAAGAAATCAATACATTCTACGGTGGCGTACTGGCGCTATTGTGAGCGCGGTACGTGAATCGGTATATCGGAATTGACCGATCAGTGCCGCTTTGAACGTAAGCCACTAAAGACATCAATCATCCGTACCGGCGGTGTCTATGGCGACAGCCACCCGTTTCAAGCAGAACCGGCCGCAAAACCGGCCCACCGAACCGGCAAGATGAATGCGCGCGGATGGCGCCAGCCACGAGATTAGGAAGAGAAAGGATTGCTTCGGGCAGTTGCAAAATTTGCCAAGCGCTTGTAGTTTGTTTGTCGTGCGACGGTGGAAAATGTGCTACGACAACAAGGGCTCCCAAGTGGTGCTAAGGTGACGATCAGCAGGAGAACGTACCCAGCAAGACGATGACGGTGGCATCTTGCAGCAAAGGTGTCTGACGAACGAAAGTCGAATGGTCCATTCAGTTTCAGCAAACGGCAAAAACGGAAACACGCCACGGATGCTACATGCAGTCAGCAGCAGGAACTCTGGCAAACGCTAGACCGATGCGCTATGCCCGCAGGCCGTTCGTTGTTGAGGAAAGCATAAACACATTTATGCTCTTGATTGAAAGGGCATTTATGATGAGCATGAAGCGAGCAGTGAGTGGAGAAGAAGCCGCGGGTGTGTGTCTTCGCGCATTGTGTTGATGTCGTGTCGTGGGCACGACCGGTGCACGTGGTTGGTTGGCTGACGACCGGGCATTGCGGTGCTTTTATTTTACGCAACATAAACAGCGTACGTGCACCGGAGCTTTGCGTACGCATCAATCGCGTTTTGATGCATTATTAAATTATACACGTTATTAGATAAGAGAAAATTGGACAGCCTGACGCTATCGGGGCAGAATAATGGTGGTTTCAACAACGACGTCATGGCCTCACCGAGCCGGGCGAGTGTTATGCGATAGGTGATAGGTTTAGTGTTCCGCGTAGTGAGAACCGCACCAGCGAGTGATTTATTTCCTGCTCTCAAGCACAAGAAAAGAGGAAGTATTTAAAGCCATCCAGCCATCCAGCTGTACAGTACTTTTCGTCAAAAGCGAAGTAAATGAGCTCATTAAGCGTCAGTTAACGTCAAGAGGCCTCCCGGTCTGCCTAGTCCAGTCGTAACATTTTTGCAGCCCGTTGTTCCATCGATTCCTTCTGCTTCCAATAAAACAATCGTAAACTTTAAATGAGTCGTTCTAAATTGGGCTCCTAGTAATAGGAACATTTGTGTTATGATGTTCTTTTAATTACCGAATCCGTCCGTCGGTTCGCCCAGGCCGTTTTCATCGTCGTTTGTGTGTTTGTTTTTCTTTTTTTTCATACAGCCGAACATATTTTAGGCCTCGTTTCCCACACTGACACTGCCTTGCAATAACTCATGCTGTCTCACCGAGGCGAGCAGTAAGTGAGGATCGGTTTTCGTCGTCCGAAACCGAAAGCTCGAAAACGCTCGATTCGATTTCCCTATCCTGCCAGCGAGAAACAAAACCAGACCAGATTCGTTAGACCTTGATCGTGAACTTAACAGCCGTGCATCAATTTCATCGTTTGGCATCATCAAATCAGGCTACACGCTACAAAAAGCCCAGCGTCAGATTTCGGTTTCGATCGTGAGGGTCAGCCCAGTAAATCAGCTCAACACACTTCAACCGGCTCCCGTAGCACTGCTAATCGACAATGACCTCCTGGAAGAAAGCGGAAAACCATGTATCACCAATCACGACTGTTGGTGGTACATTGGCGTTGGAGTTGACGAAGATGCCAACGGATGCAGTGCTACACGGAGGAGTATCTTGGCCCTTCCTGATGAAGGTTTTGGAGGGAGCGAGAGGGAATTTAACTCCTGCCGGGATGGTGTGACAAGCAACCCTTTCGAGTTGGTTTGTGGATGGAAGTTTTATGCGCGTACACGATGTGGCTGTTGTTGCTGCTGCTGGTGGCCCGGGTGGCTCGGAGTGCTGAAGGTTATAAACTTTTATGGCATCTTCTACAGAAGTTTTGTAAGATGGTTTTGAGCCACGGCGCTGTTGTTCCGAGCTCCCCCATTGCTCTCCCCCATTAACCCTAACATCCTAACAAAATCGTTCGTTCGTTCCGTCGCTTCCATCGCTTTTATGTATGTGTGTTTATGGTTTTGTGGCGATCTGTGGTTTCCATATCATTCATTGAGCTTTTTAGAGAGCTTTTTAGAGGCTGGGGGATGGTTTTGCTTTTCATTTCTTCTGACATTTGCAAGAGCTTCCTGTCAGGGGACGAAGCCTCTTTTGCATCTTTTTCGTGAGATTGGCGGATTCGTGGCCATAGCAATTCCACAGTAACCGATTCGCACATAAAACCTCCTGCCAAAATGACAACGACAAAGTCCTACCTGTCGTCATGTGTCACAAACGTGGAGCTGGTACAAAGTCCTGTCGGAGCGTGATGGACATGTGAGCATCCGGCAATGTGTCGTAACCATGGTTTGATTCTGGCTACCGTCTGACGTTCTGAGGTCATAAAATGGGAGGTTTATCGACTCCCGGTACTCTGCTCTGTGAGTTGAAGAATTCGATAAGTTGATTAAGAGAACATGCGAGCTCTTTTCGATGCTGCAACATGATAGGTGGGGTAGATTGCTCTAAGATTTTCTCTTCATATAAAAAGTTTTCAAATATAACAAAACAATGTAGTAAATATAAACCTGAGCTGCACTTCCGAATTATGCTTCCGTTGGACATAAAGAACTACTCCTCATCCGCACAACAGATACATCTCTTTGCTGAGGATTCTTTTCCTTCTCTCTCCTGCATAAACCTGAGCACGTGTGGACATACTCATAAATAAACAACGGAATCACACGACCGGTGACACACATTTCATCTGTTACCGTCTTAGATTCTGCCATTATTTGCCTGCATGTTTTGCCATTTCTTTTGTGGATTGGTTGTGAAATCTCGCCTCCACTGTGGATGAATCCTGTATGTGCGACGGCTCAACGATTTTTTTTTTCGAATAGATTGGGCAAAGAAATCGTGACAACACTCGCAAAAGAGGATGAATGAATTATCTGAAGAAATTACAACCTTGACCGTTATTCTGTTCGTCTTCCCACTGTGGCCCGTCCGTCGCAATTTCTCGAGACGTGCTGTGTGAATACGATAGTTCTCTGCTTTAGGATGTGATTACGCTAAGCTCCAGGTCGAGTGTCCAGTACTGTAGCGCGTCAAATGAGTTTAAGAAGTGTTTTAATAAATATTCTTCTTTTAGATATCCGTGTTCAGCTCCTACAGCTCTGACCATATCCAGAATTAAATACTTCCATCAGGCGTGTGAAGAATGTGAAATAGTTTCTGAGAGACCTGAGCAGTTAGGATGCATCAAGGTTTTTCTTTTCTCCTGGTCAAACCGTCCTGTTCTGTTTATATTTTCAGCCGATTGCTGATCGATTTTCCACAACCATCCCGTTCCCCCCCCCCCAACAAACGACGCACATCCAATCCCATCCCCGAACATCCGGCCACTGTTCCAAGTGTGATAATCGATTTTTATGTATGGACTTGAATGATCCACCTCCGGCACTTTTGATTAGCTCGAAGCTATATCGTCGGATCGGCTGGGAGGATAAGCAGCAGCCCATTGACCCGATGGCAGCTTCTGTGCGTTGGGGCGAATCGATAGGAATCTTCGAGAGGCCCGACACAGCACAGCACAAGTGTGTAACTTAACATCGTGCACAGATTCCTGCCGGTCTCGTGTGCCGTCGGTGGTGCGAACCTTTCCTTTGGCTGTTAAATAATCGACCGAAATTCCATTCCAGTATCCAGTACACTCACGCACAGCAAATTCCTGCACGTCGGGAGAGTCCTCGCAGCAGTAGCAGCAGCCTATAAAGTTCGCCTGTCCTAAACGGTTGGCAGAATGACTTATGCGATTCGCGCCTCAATCTTGCGGAGAATCTTGAACATGGGCTTTGCATCGTGGCGCTGAACCGTCAATTACGGGTAGAATTTGTTCATCGCCGTTCGCACATGAACTGCACCCGCAAACAACGCCCCAGGGATCGTCGTCGTCGTCGTCGTCCAGGGGTCGTACCATAAACAAGAAGCAAAGCATAAACGAGCTCAGAATATTGAACATTTCGCTTCGCATTTGTAATTTTTGCACATACACAAACGACGACGCGGACCCACTAACTCATGACAATATAGTATGTGGCTTGTACCAGGCGATGTCGCTCCTTTTCCGATAGCTGATGTCGTTTCTTCGATTCAAAATTTTCGGTCCCAGCAAAGAAAAAAAAGGCACAAACTATTCGCTGGAAGCCAGGGATGGGATGCACGAAGGAAATTGGAGGATTTCTTCATTCTCCGGTACATTGACCTTGCATATGTACGAGCTTTGGGGCTGAGAATAAGCGTATTATGTAAATCATAAGAATGGTAAACGAATTCGCACTGGGGACATGGGGACAGAATCGGGATTTCAGCATCATAAATACACTTTCCTTATTGGTGGTGGGCTATAGTGTAGGCTGCGGTGAAGATTTCGGTCTTGGGCTTTGCCATTTGCGCTGGTTCACCATATCCCCAGGAGCTATAGATATTGAAATTTCCAAGCGTTCCTTCATGATTTGTATGCTGTGCGCACACACGCACGCGTGGATACCCAAAGGATAGATAGACGGACCGTCTCCATCTAATTTTTCGAAAGGTACCAAGAGTTTGTCAAACATTGTTTACCAAATATTCAAAGATTCTTATTAAACAAACTGTTTCATTTGCAGTTCGGAAGTTCAACAGATATTCGCAGAACCGGAGTTTGCTGTTAAGAGGATATGTAGAAACGCACAGTTGTTGTATTTGTCTTCCTTTTCCCTTAACCAACACTATCTCTAACCATCACGATCGTCACGTAAAATTCAATCAATGTGGCCCACAAACGGGGTGGCGATAAAATAAATTGAGCTTCAATGGGCTGCGCCTGGCCGGCTAAAAGCCTTTCGAAATTCGCGTCGAGCTGTCTAGCGAACAATAAAGCGGTTTAGCGAAGGGTAAGTCCGTTGTTTTCTTTCTCGAAGGCTCTCGGCATTTGTGGGCCCTGCAGTGTACAATGCGGATCTAGCGTTGAATACACGAAAGGAACAACAGGCCCATCACAGTGGAAAAGAATCATTTTAGGTAATCCCTCCTAATTTGAGTGATAAAATTTCACCTTTCTAGACATGGTTTATGAGAAGGTCGAGGAAGGCCTTCATCGCACGGAAGAAGCAGGCTGCTCCAAAATGGGTGGCAATCTTTCATCCAAATTTTGTGTCCAATGGCGCCCACCGTACCGGGCAACGTCGACCGACAGTGATGCCTATGAAGCGAATCATTATCGACAACGGCCGGAATGAAGGGCACAACTTTCACGCCTACCAGGCTGCTCGAAGCGTTAGGCGTACCTCGGTGTCGCGCGTGAAGGTAAATCGCGGAACTTGGAAATGTCCAAGTTCAGCCAATATTGGAGCGACCTTTTGGGCTGCAGCCGTTTCAACACGATCGTGTTAGATCGAGGTGAATGAACGGTCTTCTGACTGGGAAATGAGAGTAAAAATCACTTTCATTTAGCATTTTATCGAGATGTGATAACGAGCTGCGGTGCGATAGGAGCAGACGAAGTTGATTCCTTCTCGATGGAAGATGAGGAATATTTATCCTGGATGTCCGCTTCGATGATACATTTGAATTTAATTATGATTCATATACATATTGCTTAGTAGAGATCCATATTAACATCCAACTGATGTTGGAAACCCCTTTCTCATTGTACTCGTCCCCTATAAATCAAGAAAACGCTCATCTACCGATCAATCGACGCATGTCATTTTTTTGCTGCAGATTGCCTGTGTTTTATACCACACTGACATCGAGCTAAAGCCCCGATCACCCCCAAACGATCTTTTCCAGTGCACCGAAGCCAGTTTGCTTTCACAGCCCGACCGAGAGGATCAATTTAGAACGAGCGGTGATTTTTAAGTTGGGTGAGTTTGCAAAAATGAAACATAATTTGTAGGCCATCGCTCACCATCGGTTGTCGGGGCAAATTTCCCTCCTGCATACAAACGCTCCTTTCTATTCGAGCCAGATCGATCGAAACATCGGTTACACGGTGCACACGGTTTTCTTTGTTCACGATTTCGCGCTGATCGATTTTAAGGTTGAATAAAGTGAAATACTTTCAATTCGCACGCTAATACGCCGATCCGTCCCACGCCGAAATGCGGTCAAGTTCGGTGTATTGGCAGCTAAATTAAATTATAAGGAGAACGGTGCGTCCTGTCCTGTATCTCGCCATCCACATATTGAACACTGCTGTCTAATGAATACTTTTTTCCTGCTGCTGCATTGCATTGCGTTTAGTCTCAACAGATAGGGGCGTAAATGAAGCTTTGGCGCTAAAATAAATCATCTCGTGTTGTCCTGGGCCCATAAAAAGCAAAATGAGGATCACAAATGTTATCCCCTAATTTACCGGAGCCCAATGAACGACCGGCGATGGCAAGTATTGCGGCTGCCTTGTAACCCGTCGTAAAAAGTGACCATTAATTCGGAAACGGTCGCCTTTTGCACGGGATGCAATTTATCACCATAATCATAATGCTGCTACCGAGCTGGTAAAAGGGTGATGAAGTACGGTTGTAACGGTTAAGCGTTGGCTGTACTGATTCCGTTCTGCCTTTTTTCTCGTTGGTGCAGGAAGTTGGGTGTTAATATTACGAATTAGTATCGAAGACGAGGGGTTTCTTTGCTTTCGCTGCTTTGGCTGGTTATTGCAACGCGATTACCACGTGGCTTTGTATGTGTTTTTTTTTTCGTCTTCCGTATCTGGCGAACAATTCTTTCGGAACAAGTACAATGACGTTTCAATCTGGACTTGGGGACTTTTTTTGTCGATTCGCTCAAGAAACGCTGACGATTTCGTTTGGAAATGATATGTGTAAGTTCGGGCATGGCACCGAACGAGCAGGATTCAAATACGCCACGAGAATATATTTTCCTCCGCGATACTTCCCAAGACGTATGGGGCCTTGTGTGAAATTTATTCGATTTTATTGCATCTTGATTCCTCGCTTTGGTTCTGCCAGTCGGCCTTATATACTTCTTCAGTCGATACGACAGCCGACGGTTCGACAGTACGATTCCTTCGTGCAGAAGAAGATGGAAGAATGCACGATTCTTTTCCGGATGGTTATCTTTTAATAATGGATTCATCGATGGATATTCGATAAGGATTGGTGATGGTATCGAACCGTGGCGGTAATAAAAAGTCCATTATATTCCGCTGAGCGACGCATTGTTTATGATGCATGTGTGTGTGTGTGTATGAGTTACTTTTGAGGGATTTCTTGCGATTCAAAACAGAATTAAAAGGTTATTTGTTTGCAAGAACCCCTCTTAAAACGAGATTAGCCGCGGTAGAATTTCAACCGTTTTGCGAATAGAGCTCGACACCGATCTGTTAAAATAAATCAGCTATTTAGATCTTGCAATGAAATATTTTCGTTATAGTTGAATATTTCATTACGAGGCAGTTGACTGTACGTAAGCTGTCCTCTGCAACAGTTACACGATTTACGATAAAAACTCCATCACACTAATCGGATCAACTGAAAGACATCGACCATGGTGTGCGGCCGCACGATAAAAATGTGGCAAAAATGTAGTAATTAATAAAAGCCTCAAAGATCACCAGCACAAGATAGAGACACAGTCTCAAGTCTTCGATTCGTTGCATGTATCGATCCATAAGCTGAGAGGAGGCTTAAATGCCGCTAACTGTGGCGACTGGACTAGAAATTCCAATCACTGGAGCTCTCGGCTGCCCTCTCGGCTAATCAACGTGCTAACCAATGCTAAAGTGTCGCTTCGTCATACAAACTGCTGAGAGACGGATAAAGCAAACCTTTGGGACAGCGGACTAGGCGCACCATGAGAAAGAGTGTGGTACATTATTGCTTGTCTTGCTCGGGAGCCAGGAAGCGACAAAACGAGCACGCACGCAAGTTCAAGTTCATTCATTTAAAGGCATTTGGCGCAGTTATGCTCGGCGGTCTGTGCAAAGCGAAATCGAAGCCACCCAGAGCCACCTTTCACGACTCGCGCTGCTCTTTCGTCCGATAGCAGCGCCCAGACAAACGTCTCCTCCACCGACCCACCAAAGGGGGTCCGTCCGCCTGAGGGGTTGCAACTGCCAATAACCACTCGTGTTGGTCGTTTTACCCGCTTTTTTCCCCGGCACACTGCACACGAGCTGTCAACCGAAATGGTCAACGAGCTCATCAGCAGCATCACCGTCGTCTTAAGCACGGAGCCCGGGGGTCCGTCTGGTGCTTTCAAAAGAGGCGGTAACGGGGTGCAATGCAATGCAATATAGTCCTCTTCGTGTTTGCGGTCCCCCCCTCCGGGCAAGAGCTTGCAGAGAGTGCAATGAAAAACTGTCATTTGCTGGAGAAGATCGACGGAAGCTTTTCCGTCTCCCATTTTCTCTACAGCAATTCATTGGAGAATGTTTCCGGTGAAGCTTTGAGGCAGCACGCTTGTGGCCCGTTGCAGCAAGAAAAGGTTAGTTTTTGTGCTGATGGATCGAGTTGTCTGTTGTTGTTCTCTATTTGCAATTGCCATTTTTATCTTTAATATGAGGTTTATCAGCATCCAAGATCTTGGTGAAGTTCTGCGTATTATAAAATTATCCTCTGCTGAATACTAAACTTTCTTTTCATGGCCATTATCTTCAAATTTCCAACAAAGCAAACAAAATGATAAATGTTTTGATCGGGCAAGCAAATGATTTAAGTTATCCTACGTGTTTAACGTACGTTTGTCGTGTTCGTATGACCTATCCTTGAAGTCTACAGCGTTACTTGGACTTCTAATACTCGAATCTGGAAAGATTCCAAATTTTCTTTCGGGTAATTTGGAATGGAATAAAAAAAGGACATGTCCCACATAATCTTCGACTCAAACGATAAGTCCTTCATATTTCGGTAGAATTTCTCTAAAATATGTAGTAGAAGGAGTTGAATAATTTAAAGAATATTTCACTCCCTCCTGTGATGACTGCTAGTAATGAACTGTATTGTACCCAACCTTGACTGGGTCAACTAACTACAACTCTGTGTGTGAGTGTGTCAACACTTGCGACATTAGCCGAGTAAAATGATCTTAAACACAAATTACTACCTTCCATCAGTGCAGCGCTTTTTAAAACTGTTTACCATCACCTGACCTTGTTCGAGCCCTTTCTCAACAGCGCATTTGAAAAGGTTTTCAAAGACGGAATGGCCCCAACAGCAGTCTGCGAGTCTGCGGGTAAATATTTGGGTCGTTTCAAAGCACTACACAGCTCCACTCAAATAAAGACGAGACAGAAGTGAGTCAATCATCTCGAGAATGAGTCATTCAAAGACAATAGTGCTGCTCAATTATGTTTGTGCGCGCATTGTTTAACGATGCCTCACCGGTGTGTGATTAACTTTGATTAATTAACCGGTGTGTGATTAACTGCCATTGAGCGAGGCACGTTAGCATTCCGATCAACAACGGTAAGGTGATAAATACTTCTCCAAAAACTGCTTAAGCCGTTTCGACTGTCTCAGCCTTATCCAGCCTAAAGGGAAGCTATCTGATTGTAGGTTGTGCCGCTGTTGCAAACAAATCACACGGCACCGGCCAAGATAATTGCTACCGTTTGGCTTATAAATAATCACGCTTCAGCCCTCTGGACCCTTAATAATCCAGGAATCTCCGGAACCCATGCCCGACCCGAACGACTGCCCAAATGAAGCCATCCATCTGTTACGATTGCACCGTGCCTGGCATATCATATCTAGTCTCCCGGTTCCGGGGGTTCCTTCATGTGCCGATAGAAGAAGGAGAAAAAAATTACCCTCAGCCAAACCCTGAGCGGTCAGAAATTGCCACTTCTCTGGCCCGCAGAACAGAAGACCGGTAGCAGCCGAGCGAACGAGCGACCGACCGCCGGCAGGAGTTTTTATAGCCGATTAGTGAAAGCACGTAACGTCACTTTATTATAAAAACACACACACAGCCTTCCGCCTTCCCGGAGTAGCAGGGAAACCCGTTGAAAGGGTGTTAATTTTTCCCTTTCGCATATTTTGCGCTCGATGATATTTTGCTGATGCCGGGGAAGCTTTTCTACTTAGATAATCCTGGATTGAAAGCTTCTCTGATAGAGTGTACGGTGTGTCGAAAGTATCGAATCGATGAGAATATTTACTACAATTTCATGGCTAATAGGAGATAAACTACCCCGGAGAAAGAAAAAAAACACGGTATTAAGCCTCCTCAAGCTCGAGCAAGGTTTTTTTTCGGTGCAAAATCTTGGCCGTTTTATGGACATTGATTGAATGATTTGCCATTTTTGCATTAAACACTCCTGGGTTTCGAAATCTCGTCAGCTAGTTTTATTTCGGTGTTTATTGTTCAGCTTGCTTGCAGGTTCCAATTCTGCAACGTCACGGGCCGTGGACAGTGGTTAAGATCCTCAGGATACCAGGACTCGAGACGATTCAAGCAGAATGTGATGTACAGAGACACTCGACGTCGGAAGGCTAATGGAGGTTTGGACTTCGAGATTGCGATTCCCGTTATTCCCAGTGGAGCCATTTTTGGCCGATTGATATCCTCGCCAGTTCGTATGCAACATTGTTGTTGTGTAAACTACGTTCCATCACGTACTATCCCACCCTTCGCAGCGGTTGCGGAAATTTGGTGGATTCTGCCCGATCATTGCTTGCCCACCGTATGGCAACAAATCCCAACCGAACTATCATCGCCGTTCGATGCTAATAAAGTACCGTTTAGTACCACCGCTGTCGGCCATAACTAGCATCTACTTGCCGCGCCAAAAGAACCACATCGCAGCAAGAATGGTTGGGGTTGGGGAGCATTACGCTGAAAATTCTCAAATTATCGTCCATTTGACCGTGTGAGGTTGCTTTATTTCTCGCTCGCAAAACTTCCACTGGTGGTCACTGGTTCGGCCCCGATTCGGGAGGTATTATTATCGATTTCGACGCCAGAATACCGAATGAAGCTAATCGGTGACTTTGGCCTTTCGCAAAATTTCTTCCTTCCGAGGGGGTTCTCGGAACGCAGCAGAATTTAACAACTGGAGCTTGCGACTAGAGCTTTCCAGGGCTTCGGAATGAAAACATGCGGGCAAACCTGCTCGTAGTGGGGTACACGGTACTCTGTACAGGGAGCAAGATGGAAGACAGGCGCGTGACGTGAAGGGAATTAGGGTCATGTTTGTGCAAGACAATACGGCGTTGGGCTTCGGTATTTTGGAACGGATTTCGCACATACACACAAACACAAGCACACGCGCATACGGTCGTTGGATGCGTGCGTAGATAAATGGGGATGCTGCCCTCTGACATCATCATTAGCTGTCGCTTTTCACACAGCATACGACATGTTTTGTTTGTTCAAATACTTTTAGGTTTACTGGGTACATATGACCTCTGCAAATTAGTGCCTATTGTCCTCGGTAGCAATTTAAGTGCATTAGGAAAAGAGGATTTAAAGGGACGTATTGTACATGTACAATTTTAGAGATAGAAACTTTTTTTTGAGAATTTCAAAACTATTATTTCAGATTAGGCTTTTGAGTATGTTCTAGTACTTCATTGAAAACAGACAACAACTTCTTCTTATTCTTCTTCTTGGGTGGCACTACAACCTCAAAAGTTCTCGGCCTGCCATTTCTGGTTTTCTGTGACTGGATTTTACTCGTAGCTAGAAATGGGATTTGAACCCCGGACCTGCCGTATGAAGACCGGCGCCGCTGTCGCCTCGGCCACCGGACCATCCAGACAGCAACGGTTGAATTGTTTAAACAACATTAATAAAAATGACTTAGATGGTATTTAGATGCCTTAAACGTACTCTAACATCATCTCTAAACTCTTCAGTTCTATTTTAGTCTATAGTCTACAGTATAGACCATACACTTTAAAATTTGTTTCTTTACATGAATTCCGATATATTAGGAATCAAACTCTCAATAACAAGTCCGGAACAAGCATATGCTGACTGAAATAAAAAGACGACGGGTGACGCGGCTTATGGCTCGGAGTTTCTATAAACTCGCTAACCAACCAACCAACTTGTGCAATAAAATAATGATGCTTAATATGTTACCAACAACACATGCAAATCCACATGCAAATCAACACTCTTCACGCTCAGTCCAAAACGTCGAGTAAGTGCTTCCTTGGCCACGAATGTGCTCATCCAAGTGAAAGGCTGTCTATGATGGTCCATACATACAATGTTTCCAAGCACTGAACGTTGTAAGAAGGATACAGCCACTTCCAGAATCCATCAACTCCCACGACCACCCCAGTGAACGTGGACGAGATGCCTTTTCTATTGCGAAACAATTTTATGTGCAAACACAGCCGACAACAATTGCAATAGAACCGGCTTCAAACTTCGCTCACCACGTCTTCTGGACCGCACACAGCCGATCAGTCAATGAGAATGGTGGTAGTCAATGAAGCACAGTGTCTGCGGCACACTTCATCCGTATTACCATTTTCATAATGATCACTCACCACACGACACAGCACAACAACATCATCTTCCGGCCGAGCATCATCCGCGCCGTGTTAGAGCGTAAGTGGTAGCCGGGATCAGGGCAACAGGAGCATCATCAGCATAATAATGGTACAGAGCAGAGACACGGGGTCAGGCCAACAGGGGCTGTGAGGCACACGCACGGGTAGGGCCGTGTTCGGTTCGTTGAATTCGTATGAATTTATGACCGAATCACAAGCCGATCGATGGTTATGTTTTCTTTCGATAGCGATAATTGCCTAATTAGCATAACAAAACATCGATTCACAGCAGCCAGGAGACGCACGCAAACTATGAGGAGCCCACGGGAGAGACGGCCACCTCTTCCCAGCGGCACCACCATCGTCCGGCCATCGTCGAGGCAAACGGTTATGAGCTATCCAAACTGCTGATGCTTGTTGATCGTCAGATTGCGTTGTGGGCGGTAGCGTAGAATGAATCCGCTGGATTAATGTTGTGGTAAGGTTTCGTTTTTTCCCGCTTCTTGTATCCACATTCTCCTAGCTGATGATCCCTAGTAGAGTATGAAGCTCACTTTCTGTGACGCTTTGCGTACTTTCTGGAAGCATTTCGGATTTCCCGATGCGTACCCAAAGCTCATCAAACGGTAATTAATGATAGGGCACGATTAGTACTAACTGTTATTTTCTTGCCCATTTTCAGCAATAAACTTCCACGCTATCGGAAGGGCTTTAGCGGGTCGGCTTAAACCCACAAACTGGTGCCTGATTTGCAAATTCTTACTATCTTTACCGTCCTTTTCAAGCTTGACGAGAATGGGCGCTCATCGCTGTAAATCGTATCAAGAAATATTGTAAACGGCAGCCTTTCTTTTACCAATTTGTAGGCCGCCCCGCAATCCAATTTACGATCACCAAGACGAGTGTGGCCAACGTTGTTAAGCTAAACGTGTTTAGCCCTAAAACGGTAGATAATCAATTTGCAAAAAGGCATCGGCACAAAACCGCACTAAACGAAACCGACCTGCACCTAGTAGTGATTTAGAGGTGCACTGGTTAGCTGGAGCATGGCCGGAGCAAAAACCGCCAAAGTGAAATGGGAAATTTATCAGCTTCTGCTCGCCAAACCACTTCATCGCACCCGGCACGACACTACAACCCGCACAGCAAATCGAGCCGACCGAAGCCTGCTGGGACGAATTGTGGCTGGCACCGCCACAAAAACCCCGACCTGCGTCTATATCCTTCACCGGCCGAAATGGTGATACTCGATCGTTACATTACGCTGCAGCCAGCCAATACTAGGCGCCACCCTTGACTAGGACTGCTATTTGCAAGTGCAGCGTTCCAATGCAGAGGGATGCACGGTGTGCGCACATTGCAACCAATTTCATGCCATCCGGAACGATATGAGATGCTGTGTGTGTGTGTGAGTGTGTTGCGTGGCTTTTTTGTGCCGCTCTTTGCCAAACTTTGGTGGAGAATTTGTGAAGCGTTTGGAGTAATGGCATGGAATAAATTTTATTTCCATCCCGTTGGGAAAAGGTGGCATCTGAAGGCTCGAAACGAGTGGCGCGAACTGTTTGGGATTCGCATCGAAAAATATCTGTCTGTAAGTCTAATGGGAAATTCGTTTTTCGCCAGGCTGCGGTTGATGGACCTGTTGCTTATTGAGTCTGCAGGAGAGATAATGTCAAATGCAACCCATCCTGACGTACGATTACACCTGGGAACAAAGTACGGTGCTTGGGAACTATTGCGAAATAAAATTAATTTTAGTTAGAAAATAACCAGATCAATGTTGAGTGATGTCTATTATGCGTACTTCGTAAGAATTCGCTAGGGAAAATTACGATTAAGAAGATTTCATTTATTACCTTCCCAGCCAATGTGTTGTGACGGACCGAGTGCTTCCTTCCTTTCGCCACAACTCCGGGCCCCATCCTTTGTTGTATCCAATTTGAAATTTATTTACTTTTCATTGTCCTTTCGGTTATGATACGAGACCACGTTCCTGGTCCTGGGACATGGTTCAGCAAAGGACATGGACAAAAAATGCCATCGTTTTATGGAGCACGTTATGCTTTAACGGTTGGTAACGGTCCAATTCCTACAATGGATCTACACTTTCGATTTTCCACCAGCACCAGCCAGAGCACCGGATAAAGTCTGAGGAGCTGCTCTAGACAATAAAAGCAACTAAAACGAAAACGAAAAAAAAACGGAAAAACACATCACGCGCAAAGAAAGCCATCTACTCGGGAAGGGTTCTGGCAGGTTAGTTACCGGAATCCATCCGGGACACCCAGGTGTGCTGTAACGAATCTAAACTCGAACGTAAACCGAAGTTAATTGAGTGAAACATCAAAGAAGGCACAACACAAGTTATGCAGACGATTGGACCACTGCTCCCCGAGCTGCCGAGCGTTACCTTGGGGCTTGGAGTTCTTCGATTTCTTTGTTCTTTTTTTGTTTGGCCTATCCCCGGGTGCACTGCAGCAATGCTGGCAGGAGAAGCGACCAAACTTTTTTCACAACTAATCCGGATCCGGAATTTCGTCGCACGGGAATGGAATGTACCTTGTCTTCCAAGGATGGCGTCCGACAAGCGTGTAAAGACGGTCAGGGACAGGCAATCCTTAAATCGGAGACCCGACACACGATAAGACATCCATCCTTTGTGTAACAACAGACAGAGTGGAGCGTGTATTCTTTAATCTAATGATTTACTGCAAATTATTTGCCTTTGTTATGCAGCACAAGCTCGGTCTGAAGATGAAATATTTTCAAGCTTGATGCTGTCCTCGTGTTAAAAAATATTAAAGATTCCGCTTCCTGTAAGTAAGTACGAGCTTTTCTGACGTTTTACCTCAGCTACGTGTACCGCTCAGTGAAATAAAATTAACTTGTTTGACCAGGCCGTAAAGATCTAAACATCCCAATATACCATAAACATTTATGACCTGAAGCTCCTCCGGTACCTTCTCACAAGCGGAGCACGATTTCGAAGATCCTATTTTCCCATCGGTCCTCTCCCCCTCTCAGCGTCACGATGTCCGTAGACGACAAAGAAAGTGGAATATGATTCCTGTACGTTTAAAGTGCCTGCACGCTCTCACGGATGGGACCTATGACCGTTTTACCGGGTGGTTCAGGCCAGCATGTTTTGTCATTTCACCCCGGAAAGAACGAGACCGGGGTGGCTTTTGGCTTGAGGCGCACACGAAACTGAACGTGCGCCCTGCGAGTCAGGTCTGCAATAATTCTTGGGGACTTACCGATAATGGAGTGAACTCGGACACTGAGCTGCGTACGGACGACCAGCGAGTTTTTGCGGCTGCGAACGAAGGAAGGTAAGGAAAATAATATTAGAAAAGAAGAAACACCATAAATAGTGCTGTTTATTAGCTAAAGCACACGGGGGCTACATGAAAACTTTTCCATGCGACAGTGGCGGGTTTTGGAAAAGTTCTGACTGAAAGTTTAATCAAGGTTTGCAAAATTATGTAGCAAGATTTTTCCGGCCGAAACAAAGCCCTTTTGGAGATCTTCTGCTTTGCAGAGTGAAGTCCTTGTGTACCAAATGGAACAGTTGCGATCGTTATCCAATTAGTTGGTAAAGCTTTTTTACACACATTACAGTCGTGAAAAGCGTAGCGAAGGAGAATAAAACTCTGGTTTCAATCTGATTTGCAAAACCAACGTTCGCCGGTGCTATTTTCAACTCTTCGCCTAATTTTTAAGAAGATAGTGTACACACAAACTACACCGCGCTTGGCAAGAAAGTTTGCTAGCCAGTGACATTTTATTGCCACTTGCGCTTGTCATTAGAGAGGGTGTCTGCATAAACCGACCAACGACGGAACAAAGTGTTCAAATGACAGAAAAAATGGGAATATTTTACTCGCTTTGGCTTCCTTAAGAATTTCCTCGTTGGCCCATTGGACGCATTTCCGGATGAAAGCGAACTCCAAAGATCCAACTTTGGTGACAACACAAAACGAAGTCGTTACAAACTATGGAAGGGTGCCGGGACCTTGCACTTGCGCCGACCAAACTCTTCAACTGTGCTTGAAAGAAAACTTGGTCCCGGCGAAAGTGGACGCCGGGAGTTTGCCGTGGAAAGCAAGGGGTTCCGCACGAAGAAAGCGCGCCGTCCAATTTGTGCGTTCATTCTTTCGCGGGAAATTAATGTGTTGCAATTAGAAGACCGGGCAATCCCGGGGAAGTGGCTGCAAGAGCAATTTAAATTCATCCCCAACCGGTGTGGAATGGTGTGGAACTGGTTGTGAAAATTAATACTAGATGCATTTTTGACTTACTTCGAGTTGAGACCCTCGATGTCTTCCGATTGTTCGGCCAGCGATGACTCCAGATCGAGGTACGCTCCATAGTCTCCGTCCTTGTACACTTGGAGCGCGGCATCGTCGAGCTGTGTGGGGAGAAGAGAGAAGGGAAGCGTGGGTCAGTTATTGAAATGTGACACTGGGATTCAAAGCAAAAACATCATTGCTGATATCAGTTCGCTAACAGGAACCTCTCTCAAACAAAACTAGTCGAATCACGTTTCGAATGGAGCGGTATTATCGGCATCGCGGTAGAAAAGTCATACTTTCGCAAAGCATTTTTTTTGTCGTCAAGTCGCGACAATCCTAGCTATCAAAGTGATGATGTCGGTTCGAAAGTGTATATCAAATGTAGCGAAATGTGAATGTATTTGATTGAAAATTACATCACAGCTTACTTACTTACTTATCAGGCGCTACAACCGCTTTGCGGTCTTGGCCTGCTGCAGTGCCTTACATCACAGCTACCAACACCATAAAATGCACCTCCGAAAACCATTTCAAGTTCAGCCATTTCTTCTTATTCTTCTTTCTGATCTTTATGGTTGTTAGCATGACGAGCGCAATGTTTGTGACAAGTTCATGCATAAAAATTAAATTCTGCACACCATTTTGTGCAGTATGATACTATCCCCCATCTGATCTTCAATGATACGTCTTCTAGTAAGCATACTTATTAGCAGCATCCTGTTGTTTGTTGTGATCTGAGTCCTAAGAATGTGGATTAAACAGCAAATAATGCAACAGTTGCCTTCATAATAGAGATTCTCAAATTGACTGATCGATTGACGTTGTGTGGATATGCATGCCATAGATGCCCGAATATTCATCTGCTGCTCGAATAAACTTAGAGCGATGATGGAAAAGGTTTGTCTGAGTGAGAGCAAATTTGAACATATTCCATCTTTTTTCAATAAAAGTTTACAAATATACAAATAATCAATTAAACATTGTTCATGAGCTTATAAACCGTTAGGAACATATCGCAGAAATCCTTCCAAGGAAGTGTCAGAGCCCGTAAAGCGATACTGTAATTCAAGCTTTCTTCGCTGTCTAACAGATTTCGAATTTGAAAACCTTAATATACCGATTTATCCATTTCGAGAGCTTTTGTCAAACACTGGAGCAAGGTAATTAGGACTTTCATGGTAATTAGGTCTCCTGCGGGAGTGTTTTTCTTAAGCTCTTTAAATATAAGTGATGCAATAAATTCATCTGTTTCATAAACATACTTCAACTCCACTCGAAGAAGTTAAATAGTGACTTTATTTATTAAATACAATTCCAACACGATCGTAAGCAATGGCGACTTAGCAATTAATACAAGCCCGTCAAACGTTTTAAGTTCTTCATCTGTCCAGGGTCGGTCCAACAAAGCAAAACCTCTTCATGCATCTGACCGCTTATAGCGATGCCACCGTTGTACGCTATCTCTCTTTCTCTCTCTCACACTCTCGACGGTTCCAATTTCGCTCCCAATAATAATCCCTTGCGCTGAAGGAACCTGACCACACAACAAACAATGCTGCACAAAAGGCGAATGAAAATGAAAATTTATTATTTAATTTTATGGTAGGTGCTCATATTCCGGCAACACCTTGAAAGTGGTTGCCTCCGAGAGCTTTTTTTGTGTGGCTCATCACGGTTGAAAAATGAATATTAGCTCTATCTTGTCTGTGTCTGTAAACATTCGCGTGGACGAGCGAAAACAACAAAGTGCATCCCAAAAATTGGAAACTGTAATAACCGGAGCACGGAGCTCCGAAACACACACCGAGCACAGCACACAATAACGAACGGTAACAGCCACAAACTCACACACACGAAAAACACCGAATGGCGTTAGTGGCCATTTTTATACGCATTCCCTTGGCCCATCTCCCCTTCCCAACCGTTTTATTTTTGTTCCATCGTCCAAATTGGTGAAACATTGAAGGTTATAAATCGTCCCACTGCAACTGGATCAGTTCCGAATGGTGCACACTGCGAGTGCACCGGTCAGCGATACGGGAAAAGCGATGCGCCTGCAACGGTTCGGTGCGTTTGTTGCCTTTTTTTGTGTGGGTCTTGCCATCAGCAGCACCTCCAGCAATCCCATCGGCTGACCCCTTCGCTCCCTTCGCACCAATGTCCCAGTGGCTAGACCGCAGCGGTGAAATGCAATACAAGACGGATCTGTGTATGTGAGGCGAGAGCGTGTGCTTTGTGCGCAGGATGCAAGTGATAAAACAATTTATCACATTCTGACAGCAAGGAAAACACACTTCTTTAGCCATTTATAATTAATGTGATGCATAATCCGACCGAAATTTTAGCAGCTCGTTTGAGGGGAAAAAAATCTCCCCATTTAAGCGAGTTTTTATCGTTCGTTCGCTTTACTTTGTCAGCTTCGTCGGTTGCAGCCGCTTTGTTTTCACATCTAATGAACTGTGATGAAAAAAAAAACGGTGCTCAAAAGAAAAAGTTTCAGTTTTATGTCACTTTTCCGCAAATTTCCATCGATAGCGCGCCGAAACAAAAAAAAAAAGGGACAAATACTTGAACGCATGTTGAGTTGTTTTACATATGTTTGGCGTGCATTTTGGCCACACGATAAAAACGGCGCTTCTGCATGTAATTTCGTGTAGAGCAAGCTATCAATTCTTCTTCTTCTTCTTCCCTGGCACTACAACCTCGAGAGGTCTCGGCCTGCCATTTCTGGCTTTCTGTGACTTAATTTTACCCGTAGTAAAGAAGTCAGCCTTACGTACGGGGAGGCGGTCTGGATGGGATTTGAACCCCGGCCCTGCCGTGTGAAGACCGGCGCCGCTGTCGCCTCGGCCACCGGACCGCCCCAAGCTATCAATTAGGGCCAGATTAACTAGTGCCGCTTCACTCAAAGTCGATTCGAATACGTTGGGATTTTATTCTATACCATCGCGCGGTTCGTGATGCATTACTCTAACTTTACGAATCAGCTTACACAACGCTTCCTGTTTGACGTGGGATAAAAACAGAAGATACACGCCGTTTGTGCTACCCGTCACGGAAAGATTTCGGTGTTTCTAGGTCCCACATATTAGCGCGGTGCGTTGTTGTGAACGAGTTACGTATCTTTTGCGATACGCTCTTACGCTCCGACGAGTCTTTGCTTGCCCGGGACGGTGTGCAGTTCATGCGATCGCAAACGAAACAGACAAACTCACACACATTCACTGAAATCGAAACTAGACGATAGCCATTTGTACCCCAAGCAATAGCTGCATGAGCTTTCGATTTCATCCGAAGGTGCCATTAATTATATGTAACCGTCACAGCCTTTGCCGCATCATTCGTACTCCGACCCCAGGCAGCATCGGCGCATTCTACGTGGAGCCTCGTGGCTGGTAGCCACTGCTAAACACACTCACACACACACACAGCAATCCTCACACGACGCATAACTGAGTCATTATTATGATTTGCTGCAGAGCTCCAGTTCCTAGCCCACCCATACGGGCGACCGAGTGGCTCAAAGCTCTGGGCTAGAAGTGCCGCCCCGGGGGAGCAGGACCCATTTCCAACGCTTCTCGGCTCTCAATCGGCGCCCCCTTGTTTCGATGCGCGTAATGATGTGATGCTGTAATAGATGAGGCGAATGAGCGATCGTTTGTTCGGTTCGGTTTCGCGAAAGCTGAGCATCTTCAGCACGGCAGCCCACGATGTCTCGCGATGCAACGCGATATGCCCCATCTGTGTGGGGCAAAAGCATGGAAGTGTATACACGAATGTCGTGATTCGGCGGTCGGCGCGTTCATTTCACTAAGATGGCCTCCGGAAGAATGGGAAAATCATAGTCAGACAAACGAAACGAAACGAGTGATCCAATCAATAGAGCCGGAAGATTTAAGCACCAAGCACAAGGCGCGTTGTAACAGAGGGAGGCAGGTTTGGAATAGATCGAAGTGTTAGTTGTGTGGAATTAGTTGTATATTTCGATAGTCAAATCGATTAATGGGAAGTGTTGAAAGTTTTAACCTAGTTCAATGGGTAGTGGCAGTAGCAGCTACCAAGTATTCCTTGGTTTTGTGCTAGAGTCGATTGTGTTCCCCGCAGGCGCTTCATTCAGGATTAGATAAGTTGATCTGCTTCTTTTTAAAATGCCTTAAAAAAGAAGTAAAGTTGCCGACGATCAGTTCCCTTTTCTTACTCTAGACCTAATTTAAGTACAAACTTCAGTTATTGTTTATGATATGACTACTGTTATTGATTTTAACTACAAAACAATAATTTTCCATGACAGTTTTAACAAATAATAGGATGACAGTTTTATTCAATTTGATCCTGGATCAGCTTTGGTATCGAAAATCTTGCAGTTCCTATTTTAAGGAAACGATGATAATTTTCCGGACTTTAGCAAAGTTTTAGACAGTAAATTACCATTCGCAATTCACTTCTTCAGCTTCTTCCTTGGCACTACAACCTCGAGAGGTCTCGGCCTGCCATTTCTGGCATTCAGTGACTTGATTTTAGCCGTAGCTGGATAGTTAGTCCTGCGTACAGGGAGGCAGTCTGGATGGGATTTGAAACCCGGTCCTGCCGTGTGAAGATCAGCGCCTCTGTCGCCTCGGCCACCGGACCACCTCATTACTTGGGCCCTCGATTCACTACATCCAAATAAATTCGAACGCCTTACACGCTCTCCAACTTATATATCGAATGGATCAAAGACTTGAGTGACTCAATGACTCTCTGTCTCCATATGCAGAGTTAGCGATCTGGAATTCATACATCGATTTTATTCATACATTCACTTTATAAAACGACTGGAATCGATCCATCTGAGCTTAAAATAAGATGGTATTCACGGGCCCAACTTTTGGTAACTTGACAAAAAACATGTGCTGTTATTCGGGATCGAAACCAGGAGACTTAAAACTCAAAGGATTGTTATCGTCCAGTACTGTTAATGGCAAAACTTGTCAAAGGCAAACGCAGAATCACCAAGGTTGTTGTCTAGAATTCCTTTATGACTTTTTTTTCCTTTGAGCTAGGCACCAGCAACTGATTACGAGTGAGCGTTGCAGATCTCTAGGCAATGAGAACATTCCAATCATGACTTAACGTTTATATGGGCTCGTCCAGAAGTTGGACATAAATTTTTGATGCGTTTATTCTATTTTTATGATGCTGAGTGCTTCTTAAAGCAACCTTGCGACAATAAAGCAAGGTTTTATTACATTTTATTCAAAAATCATCCTTAAAGCTGTTTCATTTTAAAATCGACTGCAATGCAAAATAGGGAAAAAACAATTTTGAATTTGATAAAAAATGCATATTCCTTAGCGTCAGCAACAACTTATAAACTTACTTATAGATTGGAGAGCTTGCAGAATATATTCAAAACAAATTTGAAATGCGTTTGACACTACCAGCTGCATACTAAAACAAGCTGCAACCGCCAAGCATTGAAAGTAGTACGTTGGTACATGGTTAAGTGTCGTTCGCAACGTCTAACGTGTAGCATCCGGTTTGAAAGCGATAGTACTACGCGGGTTTCGCTTTTGTTGACGAAAAAAAAAAACAAAACGAAAAAACACGTCAAGCATGAAGACGTGACGGCCGTGTGTGCCGAGGATGTCTTGCGTACAGCAGCAGCAGCAAACAGCTTAATTGAATTCGTACTTACTTTCGATCGATCACCTCAATGCACGGTTCGCGGTTTGCCTGATGGATTGCGCCGTTTTCTTCTTTTATGTAACCGACGGCATCCACTCCGCCTTCGCCGTTTGGTCATTTGCATACACTAAATGCTACGTACGCGTGACGAAAGGCAAATCGACAACGACGACCGGTACCGCATTTCCGTTTTGCACGAGCCGGTTTTTCCTCCTGACGATTTTCTCCAACCGATTGGCCGTCCACAGTCATCTGTCTGTCCGGAAGGCCAAAAATAAATCTTACGCGTGAAACGATCACCCCCGTGAAGCGCTCCCTACCAGCAGAGCTTAATACGCTTTACCAAACGCGCCAATGTGCTCCCTCGAACGTGGCACATTTGTGCATTGGATTTGGCACCGGGCGAATGAATGAATCGAATGCATCAATCTGATTCGTTTTCGGGTGGATTCGCTTCGCCTGGTCCGTACTGAGGGTCAGTGCAAAATCGGGCATTTTGCCTTCCAGCAGCGACCCGCTCGGTGATCGATGGAAACGTGCAGGAAATGTAGGCCAACGCAACAAGATTTCCCCTTTCGATAGGTTGCATCGGCTAGAGAAGGGTTAACGATGAGGCAACCGAATGAGGCGCCAGAATACAGTTCGCCCGGCATGTTGTTGCTGGAAGGGCTGCAGCATTTGAATTTGAATTGGAAATAAAAAAGGGAATCTGTGCGATTTGTATGCGCCATCGTGATCGAGACAATAGTGAGAATGGTTGCACCGCAAAGAGTACGCAAGCTATCAACATCGTTTTAGTGTCGTTTTAAGCAGTTTAATAGCTTGCTGATCATTGATGAAGTTGCGTTAATTTCATCGGTTCAGTCGCTGTTTTGATCTTACTTGATATCTTCAACTTCAATCCACTAACCCTTGAGTGAGAATATCACTTCCTGCCGTTTATTTGGCTATTGTTTAGAGCAACCGTAACATCAGATATTATGTTGAGAAGATCCTCGAATGCATGCTTCAGCTCGTTTCACTTTCCATTTTGCCTCGATCGATTAAACTATGAAAAATGTGCACCTTTCTCACCATCATTCATCTTGCCATTAAACAAAAAACTCGAACAGAAAACATCCTGCCCAATACAACAACCATCACAAAAGACGATAATTTATCAAAAACATCCAGCGCGACCATTAACACCCCGTTGGCGGACGGGTATCTTGCGTGTAATAAAATTGTTCCCTCGGAAGTAACAGCTTGTCGCGGAAGCTTGGTACACTTTTCCCGTTCGAGTCACATTGTACCCTCCATCTCTCTCTCTCTCTCTCTCTCAAGCCCTTTCTCCTGCAAGAGCACCCGCTTGTAAATGATCGTTCCATAAAAAGTAAACACAATCCATTAGTGACAATATTCGCGACAAATTCACCAATCTCCAGCTAAAAGCAACATTAGCAGCAGCAACCACTACCGAACGGCCATTGCATGTGTATCACCTTTCCACGTCTGGCTTCATCTCCCCCAGTCCCACCCCGTGAGGGTGGGTTGCGATTTTGGGCAAGACATAATAAACCTCAGCAACACAAAACCGCAACCAACCGAACAAACGCCAACCGGCCGAGCAATTTATTGTTATTGTTTTCGCAAATTAACGCCCGACACGCCACCGAAAACGGATGGAAACTTTGCAATTTTCTTCTTCGCCGTGTGCCGTGACTTCAAACCCCAAACGGAACCCTGTGCAATGGCGAAAAATTGTCCAACAGCCGGAGCCGGAAGTTGAAACGCAACGTGCTGCCTACCTCACACGGTGCGCACGGGGTCAAGCAATTCGAATGCAGGCTCGGTTGTGGCTGCAGTAGCCGCGGTTCCAGCTCTCTCACTTCAACCACACAAAACGTGACCCAATACGAAAGATGGTCTAGAAGCAAGCAAGCAAGCAAGAAGGCAAAAAAGAAGCCGAACATTGTACGTGAACCGGATCACTGAAACTGATGCTTAACTCGACAAGCGAATTGTCTTGCAATCGGGAGCGTCTTCGCGTCAAGCGCCGCGCAAAACTTGGCGGCCAATTTCAACCCGGTGCGTACGACCGGGGTACGACGGGTGCGCCAATCATTGAATTTTATGGTGAACGTGCGGAAAAATGGGTCGTATTGCCGTGCCGCGCCACAAAACCGTCCGGCGCTATGAATGGTGCGCGGTTGACCAGCCGATGTGTGTTTGATATTATCTAACTGTACGAATTCAATTTGCGGAAGAGCCAATGGCCGAGTAATGGACGCTCGGATAATAGAGCAAATTGAGAAGGAAGAAAAAACGATCTTCCAAGGTTCCACGACGCTTCTTGCTTCCGTAGTACCCCCTTAATTTTTCTAATATTCTGATACTTTTCAAAAGAGTCTATTGAGGAAGTGTGAATTGAAACAATACAAAGTTTTTGCGATGAGTGCGCTAGCTGAACAATTTCTGAACGCTGCTTAATCAACACTGTTCAAGATTGAGTCTTTTCACGAAGTTTTTTTCAGGGAAAAAAAGCTTTGTAAACATTCGTGATGTAGCAATGACTGAACTGAAGGAGAAGGGCTAGTATATACTCTTTTCAGATTGGTGCTTGGGAGCGATAACCGAGGCTCTGAGATAGAAACTTCGTGCATTAATTTTTATCATGCAATCCATCCTGTACATCCTGGAATACACTAACAACGTAGACATCTCTGGTTGGAGACTCTCCTATGAAGCCGAAGTTACCTAAAGCTTTTAGCAAACGGCAAAAAAACTTCGGAATGGAGATTAACGACAACCAAAGTTATCGTCCCACCAAAATCATTAGTAGTCCTTCTAACAAACACTTATTTACTCGGTTGTAATGTAAAGAAAGGAGATTCCATCTTTGAAGACTCTTTTGAGGTCTAAAATGAGCATAAAGTAAATCACGGAAGATTCCACTTCCAGATCATTGATAGTCCCAATACTCACGTATGCCTCTGAGATGTGGACTTTGTCCAAAAATGATAAATTCCTTCTAGTCGGGTTCTAGAGGAAAATGGTCAGTAGGATTTTCGGAACTTATGAAGCCACTTGTAAAGCGATCACAACCATCGTGCAGCAAACTAGACTCTCCAGGCCTCGGTGGTCATGTCCTGGGAATTTAGAAGAGAGGCGGAAGATCCAGTTCGAAGTAAACCTTATGAACGAAGGAGACGTAATAACCAAAAATAGAGAGCATGCGTCCGCCAGAAGGTCCGGGATATTGGATTGGCAGACGATGACGTTAAACCGTGAGCGATATCTAAAATATGTCGGATTAGGAATGTCTGGAAAAATACTATACCAACTTGAACAGAATTGAGAAAATTCCTGGAAAATCCTTTTACAAATGTTTCACTACACCTTGAACAAAATCCATCAATGACTCAAAGTTCGTCAATTTATCTAAACCGCCACGAATCACGTACTAGAGCATTATATTTATCTTCACAACATATTTTTACATTCCACGCTACACACAACAATATAAGGACTGTTAAGGACTGAAAAATTAAATTAACTCACTACTACATTAACCACCCATTCTTTATTCAGTAGAAACGGCCTAGCCGTGTTGCTACCCATCACCAAGTTATCGAAGCTACTTCTTGCTTACCCTTTGCGGAGCGCCAAGATGCCGCAGCAGAGCGCCAAGCTGTGTAGCCAAGGGCACACCACTGGCGAACGAAAAAACTGGAGCCCGCGACGGAATCGGATACATTGACAGACTGTTGAACGGGTCACTGTCTACGAGGTATTGCACTCGAACCGTGATTAGTTCGTCCGGCTCCATTCTGTCGTTGATGGTTTGACGTGCTCACTGTGCTCACAATTTTTGCTGCTTTTTTGCTATTTTTTCTGCTCGTTTCGATCACTATCTTTACGCAGCTATTCGCCACGCAATGTGTTCTTGCAGCAATCCAACCGGCGGTGAATAGATTTCTGCAAATTTTCGCGTTTTCGCGTACTCAAGGCCAACAAAAAAGGACATCAGCAGGTAGACGATCGGTTGCGGTCACGCTGCATTGCCTGCAAACGCACCAGCCGTGAACAGTTGCGGACACTGGGAAAAATCACACATACACCAAACGCACACAAACACACCCGAATGAAAATTGCACACGTTAACAGTGGGGCAGCTGCGTCATCCTGGTGGGCGCTATCCACGAGCATACAGAACTACTACGGCGGGCCGCGATGCACCATTATGCAGTGCCGTTATCTGGTGCATTTTTTTCAGAAATCACACACAAACACCATACACACGCACACACACTCGGAGGACGGTCGCCGGAAGTGATTTGCAAAATCTGATACGATACGGAACACTGCACAACCTGCAAGAATAGAGCAGTTGGATGTTTAGTCGAAAGCGTCGGAAAATCAATCCAACAAAAGCTCCTGAAAGAGCTCTCGGGCTCCGGTACTCCCCGTTCAGGTTCGGCGAGCTTTCGCTGAAGTTTGTTCCTCTCGTTGGGCAGCTCCGCAGCTCAGCAGATTGTGAAAAAAGGAAAGTAAAAATCAACTACACAAACCGCGGAATGGAGTTTTTTTCTTTCCTAAACGCGCCACAAATGCAGTTGTCATGCGGTTGCAGGAATGCGTCGTTTTGATAAAATGCACCGGAATCGTACAGGCATGCGAACTCGCGAGGATCGCAATGAAAATAGGGGGAGAAAGGCAAAATAAATCAGCTCAAAACTCTGGATCGAAAGAATTGACGTGCATTTCCCTTCACTTCCGGTGGCGGATGCGAATTCTTCTTCTTCCTTTCCATCAGCAAACAACCCTCAACCACTAGCTGGGAAAATGCCCGACCCGACTCGCAATGCATCATGCGGCGATGCGTTTGCTGAACCGCATTTCCACCTAGCCAGCCCCTCTGCTTGCTGAGTGCCCTCCATCGGGCCTCCGTTTGATACTGTGCCAGCCGGAGGCGATAATTGATCAGGTTTCAAGTTTTTGAGATGACGCCACAGTCTCCACCGTGCCTCATGGTTGCTCGCGCACTGCACAGCGCACTCCTGCTGTCGCTGGCGCTGTCGTCGTTGTGCTGCTTCCTGTTTTGATATCAAGCACGTAGCAATAAATAATTTCCATTGCAAACAAACGCATGGAAAGTCATGTAAATGGCATTTTCACCACGCCGCACGGTTGGTCCTGCTCTACCCCACAGCGCGCCGTCGCACTTCGCGCGTAGTTTGTGGGTTTTCTCTTCACAATTGTTGTTGCACACCTCTCTTTCGTGACGCTGTTTACCATTCTCTTCCTCATTCGTCGGTCGTGTGAGTGTGTGTGTGTTTTTACAAGATCTGAATGCAACATGCAGTCGCGAGGCACTAGGCAAATAGTTACGCACTTCATGTCACACTCCTGTAAGCAGTAGCAATAACGATCAACAAATTAATTGCACTATTGCGAGAAGCAAGGCTCTCCAGTTTCAAATTCTCCCCGTACGCAACCTTTGGCCAGAGGATGCAAGCGACAGTGTTGCAAAAATCGGATATCGTTTTGCTTAGTATGGATAGTTTTAATAGTATATTGTAGGTTTAAATCAATCACATTATTGGTCTATTGAACTTGAACTATAGAATGTTGTGCTTGAGCTTCGTTGTAAGGTTTCAAACTTTCTGTGTTCTATCCTTTGGTGTTTCTTTAAGCAATTTAATATAATATTTTCATGCTCTATGTTTGAAAATGCTCTTTGAAATATTTCGATAACATTAGAGCTTAAATCAACCATATGTGTGACAAGCTTCTTATATAGCGTAAGATATTCAAATGGAAAAAGAATAAAGCAGATATGTCATCAGACCATATCAGACGATAAATAGATCGTAAAGACTTCTGTTTCCAAAGATGAAGATCACGTTTAACTAAACTACCTAATAAATTACTTCAGGTGTTCTTCAAGGCTTCAATAGTTCAGTGTTGTTCTTCCTTTCTAGGCCTGCCATTTCTGGCTTCTTGTGATTTGTTCTTGGTTAGAAAAACGGTTTTCGTTGGGATTTTAATCATGGTCCTGCCTCGACCGCCTGTGTTGGTAAATTAATCAAATTATTTGCCACTTATTTTCTTCGACCAATTTATGTAAATGGATCGATGCTCACTCAATTGTTCCACGGTGAAGACACAGGACTATGCTCTCGAATCCTAGGTATTTGCATGAAATTATAAGTATGATCGGATGATCGAGCATCTCACTGTATTTATTCTTTTGGCTTAACGATCTCCAACGAGCCAAGTCATTGGACATATGATGGATTTTTAGACTTATTAATGATGAACACATCGTTCAGAACATTTGGAGAGTCGTTGATCAACCTACTGAGAAAAATATATCTGAGGCTTAAGATTAACAACACATAACTTAAGGAGACATTTTTGTACCATAAATAAGTTTCACCATTATAAGTGTTTTGTGGTAACAATATTGCAATCATACAAACATCATACAACTTCAGCTGAATCTCGCCTACGCCTTACCCAAGACACCCGCCGGTTGCCACAAATGGTAGCAGTATATTTCATTATTCAACCTCAGCTTCATTTTCCCCACGTCTGCTTCCACCATCGCATACGGTTTCAAAATTTGAACAATTTTGTGCAATTCACCAGCGACCTGTGCGTGATGATATGGATGCGAGAGAAAATTTCGCACCACCGCCACCGCCGTGCGCCGTAGAAAATGTAACAAATCCAACACCATTCATCTATTCAAATATTGAGCTATAATGATTGCTAATTTCCTTACGCTCAAAAGCCGTGGAACGTGTGCTTTCAATAGAGCCAGGTGTGCGAGTGTGTGTGTGTTGTTAGATGCATGGCGCGGGTTACGAAAAGCAAAAGGAAGAGCACAATTGTGCAGAGAAAAAGACATAAAAAAACGGAGCGCTAACATAGAAGGAAGTAATCCAAATTCGTACCATCCGGTTGCTGTATGGCTGCTGCATGGGTCTGCCCTGTTTGAAGTTTGCATGCGAGCGTACGGAGGATGCGAAATGGCACAATCGAACCAGGCTTTCAGCGGCATTACTTGGGGTGGGCTGAGATCGGGAGCATATTTTTATCTACCTCTGCCAGGGGTTTCTTTTCATCCGGGTTTTGGTGTGGTTCAGCCGCAGGTGCCGGCAGGTAATGATTACAAAATAGCTCTATTGCTGCCGAAATCAGTACACTATCGGGTGAAACTGTGCTGTGCCAATGTTCAATATTCAATTTCGGAATGGCGAAGATCAAAGAAAAGCGAACAGGGTGGCTTTAAGACATGATCTGGTTCGATGTAATTCAAACAAACCCGGCAAAGACTGCTTCTCTTGAGAGCATTATCACACTGCTATTTGCTTTTCTGGGTATGTCTTTTCGAATTCTAACCACATGACCATCATTGGTCTACCTGTACAAATACTCTGATTTAGTAGTCCACTCTTTAAAATAATCAAGCACAGCTCAAACCTTTCCCTGCGCTGCTTTAAAGAGCTTCCTGTCCACTTTGGAAGGTCATTTCAGGCGACGGCGACACGCAAAAAGGTGAAAAGTTAAATCGATCCACTTTATCCGATCTTGCACTTTCGGAAGAATTCCACCAGGATGCTTTCACTTTCCGGCAAACAGCAGCAGCAGCAGCATCTTCCCATTTACCCACAAAAAAGAAGAGCTATTCCCGAGCTTCATTCAAACTCTGGCTGCGGAAATGCACCCTGTGAACAGCGAACGAAGAAGATGTGCATTGAAAGCTCGCTGCGAGTTCACAGAGGCTGTGGCTTCTATCCGGTTCCGGACGTGAGCAGTCGATTGCGGCTGGAGCTATATTTCCTGAGCAAATATTTACCCAGCGCCCTCTCCTCACGCCATGCACCACTTTGCCAATTGCTCACACACACACACACGCGTGTGTGTTTCTGTCCCTCTGCAAATGCACTGTTCACCATTGTCTGTGGGAAAGTATGCAATTGCTACCGGTTATGAGGTCTCTCGCTCGCTCGCTGACACCGATCAAAGTTCAACGCATGACTGTTGTCTTGAGCGATCCTAAGCGATAATTGAGCTTTGGATGAAATTACCGAAAATCTTCTCCAAAACGAATGCCTTGTTTACCGCTGCTTGTATCACATGCGAATGAGTTTACCTAATTATATTCTACTGTTTGTCCAACGTGTTTGAGAAGGCTCCCGGAGCAGCTCCGAAAACAAAACCGACGTCATTCGATTGCAAAACACATCGTTGAACAGTCGCTACGTCGTTTTTTGCTTCATTAAAGCAATTTTGATAACAATTTGTAATAATTTTCATACATTATAAAATAACCCCCGACGTGGCCCAGTGCTGGTGTTATAATTGTGCAGCCTAATTTAAATCTCTTACGACGGTGTTACGTCCATAACTGTTTTCCATACGAGCAATATGTATGTAGAGCAGATCAGTCAGTTGTTTGCTATTGGACAAACGGTGGAAAACTGAAGACGTTTGCTTTGCTTTGATGTGTTTTCTAATGTTGAACGCGTGAACGCATTGTGTAAGTGACTCATGTTGTTCGATTTTCTTTTCCTCAGGTCTTCACTTCGCTATTAGCTGCTCATGACATCGCGCAAGATTACGGACGAAGGCAGGGCTACAGGATAAGTCGATTTGCTTCCACAAATGACCGACATAATCTCGTAAAGAAGTTTCATCCCTTTGGATTAACGAGGGATTAGGAATGGGAGTCTTGCACAACCGCCGTGGCCGTTGAGCGAGCCACTCGGAACTAGGAACTAACGCGAACGTGATAGAATTTCTGTTTCTTCTACTGAAAACGAAACTACTTACGTTAATAGCAGCGGGTACTATTAAATCACTTTCTATCGTATCTCTGAGGCATGTTACTACAAGAATGAAGTTCTCTTTAGATAGAACCACTTTCACAATTTAATCCATTGCTTGCCCAAACTATTCCAAATCGATAGCTGCCCCAAACATTCCTTTGGCTGGATCCACATTTTTGACACGCTACAATCACCATTCGCTATCAGCACATCATGAGCTCCGCAGCTAGAGTTCCGCACTCCTCCGCCCAGTGTTTCCCATTTCTTCCCTCTGTTTTATCATTCCCCAGCAGACCGGACCGGAGCAGACCCAGTCGAGCGAAGCGAAGAATCGATTACATCCTATAAACGTCAGCAAATTGTCGATAATACCAGTGCGGAAAGGCACCCATACACGTGTGCAACTTGATATGTGTGTCGTCAACGGCATGCCTGCACTTTAGCTCTCTACACGCGACATTTCCTTACCCGGATGGCCGCTCGCACTCCCAGGGAAACCAGTAAACAAGATCCCGGGTGTTTCGGGAAGGGGTTCCCATGCCATGCTCAAGCGGAAGCAGATAGCTCCACGCGTGGTGTTTGGGGTTTATATGCGAGTAACTGTACGTTATCACCACGCTTCTCCGGTGTTGGTATTATATTGAGAGAGAACGAAAGAAAAAATATGCACTCTAATTACACAACACCATTTCTGGATCTGCCGTTGCTTGTGGTTTGTTTACGCCCAGAACCTTTCCCAAGAATATGCCACACACCGACGCACGGTACATAATCGCATCATTCGTAGTGCCGTAGATCGTTTATTGCTCTGGGATTCCAGAAATGGCCATAAACTTGTTGTACCAGACCAGACCGTTTGTATCCTGCTCCAGCTCGCACGATTGATTGGCTGAGCTTGGTGTTATAATTTAATGATACGAGTGTCTGTAATGAATATGTGACGGAGAACAGCTGACTGTATGTCACCATTTTGTGGCTTTGTTTGTAGCTTCGTTTTTGCTACGTAAATATTGCTAAATGCACAACATTCCCCGCACAAAAACAGCTCAAATGCTATGCAAATCCTACACGAGTACGAGAAGTTGGTGATCAGTGGTAGGTTCCCTGTCTACACACGAACCATCCCACTGTCCGTTCTTCAACAGGAACTAGTGGTAATGCAATAATACCCAATTACTATGCAAATGGGAACCTTACTTCGTTTGGGCCAGCAAGTACCAGGCGAAACATTGTTCTTCCTACGTCAGCTCGTCATCGATTTGCATCCAAGTACTGTTCGTGGGACATGGGCGTCACATGTTTAAAAGCCGTACATTCCCAATGGGTATTATTCCGGGCCGAGGTACCACTAAACCCCACCTTTTTTCTGATTCCAGAAATTTGATTGATAAATTCTTGCATCAGCGCAGGGTCGGTTTTTATTTTCACCAAAAAAAAGGAAACCATAAATTAGATTATTCCTCGTTAAGAATGGCAAACGAGGTGAAGACGAACCGCTTCAATGGAATCAATTTCAAAACCACCCTCCTCACAATAACGAATCCTATCGAATCGGTAAAGAGTGACGATGCGCTACAGAATCAGATCAGACGGTAAGGAAATTGATACCTGCTTCCTCGCGTTGCCGTAATGCCCTCGCCGCGCTTGGTGACTTGGAATTTGCGCCGTCGTCGTAGGCTGATGTGCTGAACCGAAAACCGCAGCAGCTCTTTGCTGCTTGGTTGGCAGTGTTAGTTGTTTAAGTTGCATAGAAAGTAAGCGCGGATCTAGGCTGTGAGGTGGCGCCAGCGAAGGTCACGGCACGCACGGCACGTTCGGTATCGGTTCGATGCTCTTTAGATGTAAAAGAGTTAGAGATTCTACTCCAACTGTTGTTCTGCATAGTTTGAGCTTACGTGAACTCATTTAACTCAAATGGGGATTGTGATTAAATTGAACTAAAATCTTCAAGCTACCGTAAACACCCACGAAATCCACGAATGCCGAAGATCAATTTCGTACATCCAAACAAACTGGCTGCTCTATTGAGTTTCACTCCGCTTCCAGTCCGTCCATCACACTGGCGGATGATGGTGTTGCGGCTAAAAATATGCATAATCTGGGCTGAAAACTTTTCCAACACTTTGCTCTCGATTTCCCAGCTGCACATCTCGAACAACCCGAGGTACCCCGTGGAGCCTCTGCACCTCACCATCAGCCAACGCCGTGAACCGGAGCACCGGAGAAGTCAGGGAGGATTTTCAGTTCAATTTCAACACTTGCTCTTTTCCACCTTGCCACTTTGCCTGCTCCCGGGGCAAGACCATCCTCCCCCCCCCCCTTTCCCCGCCCTGCCCTGCCTGTTTACCGATCAATTATCGCTTTCTGGTCACGTTTTGGAACGAAGCCAGACGCCGCAACATTTTGACGCAATACATGTTTGCCTGTTACCCCCGTTGCACATACACGATGTAGAGTTGTATGCATGCATGCATGAGCCGAGTAGTGGTGGCGGTGGTTTACCTGTGTTGTACTTCCTTTCCTTGCCCTTCAGCAACGGACAGGGGACAGAATTGAGACATAATGATTTTCACCAACCACCAGTGTGTGTGTGTGTGTGTGTGTTCGCCGACCAATGTTATAATGGCTGACGGTCGCGTCGTTCTGCATGATTATAAATTTGGAAACTCCCTGTTGGTGATGCTTAACATGGGCCGAAGGATGCAACGCTACCACTAATTTAATATTAAATGCAAATGTTTTAAAAACACTCTGCACGATTTATTGGCGAAAAAACCAACAGCATGCCAATGAGTGTTTTGGACCTGTGACAAGGCTACTAGCCATAGAACATGATGGTAGTCACTTGCTGGTATGTGAGATTTAAACTAGCAGCAATCTCGTTTTTGATTAGCCTAGCATGAATAACTCGATCAAAATTTATAAGGGCCGCTCATGCTCGATGCTCTTGTGTTGATATGGCTCTTCTTTGGGGAAAGGTCCTCTTGTCAGTGGTTGTAGATCTTGTTGCTATAGCTGTCATTTGTGATAAGAGTCGTCGTGATAAGGGTCAACATTTTTGAATGAGAGAGGAGCATCATGTTACAAAAGTTATAAAACAAAGGAGCATATGAAAACTTTTCTATCAAAAATTGAATGGCCTTCGAGGGTAAAGCCTCACCGTGGAAAGCCACTATGCCACCGTGAGCTCAATTTTTAGCGGTGAAATCGAAAATGATTCACCACCATCGCTGCCGATAGCAAGCGCAATAGCTTCGGCGGCCTTCAAACGGCTGAACTAAAAATCTCAATTCACCGTGGATCAATGTGCTCGAGCGAAGCCCTGATACGCTGATACCGAGAAAAAACGGGATGGAATCACAAATTGATCCTCGTCGTCCATTGCCACCTCCTGCCCCGGTCTTGTACTCTTGCCCAATGGGTTGCAGCAAGAGTGCACCACAGCCGCCCAGACCGACGCTCTACGCTTAGTCGGTTCAACATTCTTGAGATTCTCTTGCTTAACCTCTTAACACCTTACCGGCGAAGCGAGATTCTTGGGCGAAGCGCATCGAAAGCGTTCCTCGAGGGAGCTGGCGCGTCTTTTTTCCCATCGCCACGGGACGAGTGACGCATACATATCGCCCGGTGACTGAATCACTCATTAGCTATCGCCTAGATTGTTCTACACTTTCCACCTGCCGTGACGAGGTAAGAATCGGACCGTACCCGCTGCCTTCCTCGAATGACGGACGACCACGCAAAGAGACCGAAGCTTGTTCTTGCACCGAGCGATACAACAGCGGCTTGCAGCGTAAAAGGCAACAGAACAAGGAAGGTAAAGAAGGAATCAAACACGGTAACACCCGGGCATCGGTAGAATTCCGACCTTTCCTGTACACCTATTGCAGCGCACAGTTTTGTTCCGTCTTTCGTTCCGCATCATCCTGCGCGATCGTTCTCTGGATCGGATCCGTTATGGTCGTGTTGGCGCTATGGGAAATGGAAAGAATTCTTTTCTACGACAAATGGCGCACCGATGCTCACCGGGGTGAGGGAAGTAAGGGACACGAAGGAAGGAAGCATGGAAGAAAGGAAGTGCCTCGGGACTTAATCTACTAAGCAAATAAAGCTCCTCTCTGCTGCCTTAGCCTAGGATCTATGGTGGGAAAAAATTACCAGCGCTTTCCGGCGAGCGATCGTTCGGGGTCAGAGAAGACGAGCTCTAATTAAATTTCATCATTAGCTCCACTGTTTTTAATGTCTCTACTCCATGTACGTGGAAACATTCCATGAAGTCTGTAAAATTCAGGATGTAATCAAAATGTTGTTGTGATAATCGAAACATTTAAAATACAATTTTCAAGCTCAGCTTCTATGACTTACGTAAAAAAATTGGGAAAACTTCATTCAAGCGCTAATGATCGTGTACAACAAAGCACATAGACAGCTATTGGTTTCCACCCTTTCAATAGCTTAATAAACAGTACACCACCACCGTCATCGCGGGTAATAATGTTTAAAAATCAATTAAGGATGCCATAGCCGGCATCGGTCGTCCTTCTTCTCGCACCCGGCACTGGTGACGCATCACCAGCACTTCATACAATCGGTGCAAAAATGGCACAAAACAATGGCGTGCTCCTACATTCACCTCCGGGATACCGTGCCGGGCCGTGAGCAACAATTCGTTTTGATACGATCTTTGAATAGCCATTAATGAAACCGAGCGCAAAATAGAGAGAATAACAAACCACCAAAAACAAAACACACACACGCTCTCTGGCACTTACTCCAAGCACCCTCAATTTGGGAAAAACAAAGCCAAGCGCATCCGTGCCATTTGCGTCCGGCCATGGCACAACCATGGCACACCATCGCGATGCGGGAGAAAGTTTCCAGCACGTCCCCCAGTCCAAACCCGGTTGGTTCGTTAATTACTTGCTGGCAATAACAATTATCCGCGAACCCGTAAAAAAACGACAACTCACTGCCGGAGACCTCCCGTCGCCGGCTAGAACCGCACTGGCTAGCGTTGAAAAAGGAAGCAGAACGAGCTGCAGAGGAAAAGGATGAAACGGGGCCTTAAAAAAGAGATGGTGAAAACTATCTCCCAAGGGGCGATAGTATTCTACAGGGAGTCATACGACACCGAGGCTTGAATATTGGGAGTTGAAATTCTTGAACGCCATTCGTTTCGCGAGAACAGTCGATTCACGAATATTCTAATGAAGTTCGCGGACAACGCAAACAAGTGATTCGTTCCGCAACAGTTCCAGAGTTTCTATCCCAAACAACTCTGACAGGTCCCAATTTCACACCATTGTGTTTCGCTTGTGTAATCTGTGACCCAACAGAACGCAACGACGCAGGCAAGAAGTCCCCCGCGAACCGGAACGAGAACGTGTGTTCGGATGTTTCCCAAGGTTCCCCGTGGGATGTTTCTTCAAACGCAGCGCGGGCGACGATGCGGCAACGACAAATAAAAGAGTCCTGTACGCCCTTCACGCTTCCCTTAGCTTTGACTGGGCTGAGGGCAAACCCTAGGGTCTCTCTGTGTGGCGGGTAAGTAGTGAGCAGTAGTGTAATCAGGTGCGACAACACAGCAAGTGATGGGCCGGAATTTACAACATGTAATTGAATTTAAATCGTTGTTACCATTCGCGGCCGAGAATCGCTTGTCCAACATATTAAATGGGGTCCTCTTATCGGTACACTCAGGCACTCGGGTAGACCACTTTGGGCGTGGGGAATTTAGAGCGAGAATAGATCAGGTTAAAGTGAGCCATAAAGAATGAGGAAAATAGCATTACTTCCCAAAACTACCTCCAAACAGTAGTTAAGCGATGCACTTCAGAATAGTTGGACGGTTTATTACTTAATTTGAGCATACCTATGATACTTGCATAATTTATGGCATCCCTATATGATTAAGAATATGTACAGTTCTCGCCCTATTTTTCTCATACAATCTAAGAGGGATAAGAGTCGTGCATTGTTTCGGAATGAAGGAATTTACGAGCCCCTTCGTGCATGTATCTCTTTCCGATCCACACTATTCATTCTAACAGCTCGCCACCGTACCTGAAGCCTTCTTGGAAGCATAAAACCAATATTTTACTGTCCTTACCGTACCACCGCGCCAAGCACCCCGCGCAACCCGGTGTGCACTCGCCTGTGACAACCCTTACCCTTGGCGCAAGTTAAGCCGCTGGCCGCCATCGGGCTGACCTCTTCAAGATTGGCCCCAGCAACCAAGATCAAGAAGATAGCGTAGCGTTAGTCTTCAGCATTTAAAGCGAAGCTCTATCAGTTCCATTTTTCGTCAGCGCTGCGATGCCATCAGTCAGATCGTGCCCGGGAGGGCCTCCTGTTTGTCCTCCTCTGGGCTGGACACGGTGCATTCCTTCCAATTCTAAGGCGAAAGATTCTCTTAACGCGGGCGAAAAGGCCACGTACAGGCATAAAATTATGCAAACGAATTCATAGCCCCCCCGGCCCAACACATGGCCCGGCAGCCCCATCAACGTCATCAAAATGATGTGCCAGAAGCTCTAAAATTACGAATCTCGAGGAACAGATAAACGAATTAAAATTGCTTACAATTTTACGATACACCGGCCGATGGTGAACACCGGCAAAGCCTATGGGAACTGTCTTTTGTTAGCGCCTAACGTCCACCATCGAATCGGATGGCTGACCTGGTAGCCAGCGAGCGAAAAAGTGTTAGCAGTTGGAAAAGTTTTTCATCGTAAACGTTTCTGATGCAGTCTCTCACGGTGTTGCCACGGAAAATTGGCTCCTCCCAGGATGTAGTCGAGGAGTTTGCAATAGCTCACTTCCGCTCGTGATACGTGAACAGGTAGCGCGAAAAGGAAAGCGGATGTATCGTCCGACCCATTCTCGGACAGGGTTCTGGCGTTCCGAGGGGCCGTTCGCTCAAACGGAAGCCACTTTCGATCTAATGCATCCGCTCAGGTTCAAATGCGGCCAAGCTGCGCCCGAAGGTCAAGTGGTTTCAGTGGGTTCGAGCAATACGCGCTTTCCTGGACACACCGATCGGCTGCTGCGTTAGTTGATTGCTTTAATAGAGCATTATCTGAACGTGCCCATTACTCTACCGGTGGGCGAGGATAATTTTGACGAGCAATTTAGAGAGAGTTCCTTTTTTGTTCTTGTGTTCTCTCAGTTCCATTCGCGTTACAGGTCTGCTACAGTTCTGGAGGGTGGTACCATTTTGCCGTACACACTTGCTTGTCGATATTAATGCTCTAATCAACTTTAATTATTTTTCCGGCAGTACATCCTTTTCTTCCTGTGAAGTGTTGGGATGTGAAGTGTTGTTTGTATTGCTGTGGAACTGCTTCCGGTTTGAGCCTTGTAATTAGGCAACCGACTTGATTTCCTGGCTGTTTGCTGGCTTTCCTCGCGATCGTTTAACACTTGTCCGTGAGTATTAAAAACTAAGAACTTAAAATTACCCTTGGTACTCTTCACAATGGTTGGGATCAATTAATCTATTCTTTCGCTTATCTCATAATTTGTTCCTTGTTTTACTCCGATTCAACACGAGATCCTTTTTCCCACATTTTTTGTTTTATTCTTATAGCACACACGCACTTCATCACGGCGGACCATCAAAAGACGCTGCACCTTGCAGCCTGCACTCAGCTCATGATTATGAATATTATTTCTGCAACAAAACAACGAATGGTGATGGCTCTCATTTAAAAGCCCTCATTGCTGCCAATGTGCCCTATTGTGATTGACGAAACCGTAATAAAGTTCGTGTTTAATTTCGTGGCAATTACGTTCGGGAGGGAAGCTGATGTGAAATAAAGAGAGAAAAGAAACAAGCCACAAAAAAGCTTAACATCATTGCACTTTAATCATTTTTCTGTTGTTGTATTCACTCCGCCGCGAGCTTCTCCCTTTATGGGGCCTATGGGCTCAAATTTTGTTGTGTTTTCGTGCTAATGACATACGCGCGAAAAATACACCGAACGCACCGAATCGCTGCCGTTACAAGGGAGCAAGGGTAGAAAAGCAAGAGATGGCAAACTCTTCGTTTCGTTACCGACACCGTTTCGGTCCCACCAATCGGTCCCGTTCTCCAATTTTCCCGATATCAGCTTTCGTCGATCATGTTGCAGACCCAACCACATGGGAGGGAGGGTAGGAAAGGTAACCCTCCCCTCCCCCCCATTCACCCCCTTTCCGCTTCCAAAGACTCAATGTTCGCTTTTCTGGTCGATTGCATTCGGCCGATTCAAGCATTCGTTGTTTCCATTCCAACACCTGATCATTCATTATGGGTTCGGTTCGTTTGGTCGATTTCGCTGTCCATTTGCCTTTGCGTCTCTTCTACCATTTACGACACGAATCGCTCAATTTTCGGGCACTGGCGAATTGTGTTTTCTCACCATCCACCTTTCCCAGCGACCCGACCGATCTCGATCCACTTTGCAGCTCGATGTATTCGCTTATGAATATTTCATCCTTGCATCTTCAACTGGCTGCCAACGGTCGTTTTACCAAATGCTTTCCCGTAGTGCCAAAGGACACAAGGATCCATTTTCGGGGCTTTTAAGGCACATGCACCTCAGCACCAGCGGTAAACATCATCGTCCATCAAATACTCATACCACGGCACTGTTTGGTAGACACTGGTCGACCGCCAGCTGGACACCCCGGGACAACTGTCTCCCGATGTCGGCGATGGAAAAAGTTTCATCCAACACACTATTCGATTCGAGTTCTTCCACTCGATTGCCCCGAAAAGGTTCCATTACCAGACCGGGTGGTGAGATGACTTCAGAGCTGCAGAACTCCATTCGCGCGACCCCCAAGAATCGATCCCCAACTGTTACACATTGTTTGCACAGAGCATAGACAAACAAAAGCAGCAAAACACCAAGGGGGTGGGAGGGGGCGAGACCTCAGGAGAGGGAGAAAAAAAACTTCATCCTAAATCCAGAACAGGTTTATGCTGCCAATCTTGTCGTTGTCTTTGTCCCCTCTTTAACTCGTCCACTTTCCACGGCCCAGCAGCAGTAGCCCTTTGGATGCCTCCAGATGCTCCTGAGCGTACCGGCAATCCTAAACCAGTTCACGTTCGACGTTTATTTTATTCTTCGCCCGATGCTTTCTGGCCGCTCCCAGGCTCTTCCTCTGCTCTTTTCCGCAAGAAGAAGCACACACACACACACGCCAAACAAAAAACACGACGACCGCAAAAAAAAACGCGCCAGCAGCAGCAGCAAACAGTCGCCAGTCGCCGGGCGAGAATCAAGCTTTGGATGGTACTCGGGACAACTGCAGGCCATGGCTTATGTATCGCTCTTTATGTGCTGTTTTATTTGGGTCCGTTTCTGCATTTGTGCAAACCTGTTTTCCAGCTCATACCTGTTACACACGCGACACCGTTGAATCGGAACCCCGAGCGCGAACCGTCTCAATCAGTAAATAAATTGGACAGTGAAAACTCTTATCAATGAATGGTGGCAGACCGTGTAACAGGAGGGCTTTTTCATGGTACTCCTCCCGAAAATGTGGGTTTTAAACTCAAAAAGTCGGGTAAAATTAGCTCCACATACACGCACACAGATAGAGCGAGAGAACGTTCGATCGTCCGTGGTTAAGCTTGGCTTGGTAAACAAACCAGGCTCAAGTTCAAGATCTGCGGGAACCACGCTTCAACCACGTCCCAGGATTGCGATTAGTTCATGTCATTGAAGGCGTACCAAATCTCGATTCGTGGAGCCCGGTCCTCGGTCCGTTTGCGAATGTACGGCAAAACGGCACCGATCGATAAATAAGCCATCGTTTCCGGCTGACGGGTTTGAGGTTTGCACCAGCGTTGGCATACCCATGAGCAGATATCTCAGCGACGGCAGAACAGGGGCAACGGCGAGAAATTATGATCTGATTTGGATGGGTTTTAGTCTTTGTTTTGGTTTTGCTTCGTCGCGATCGTTAACGGATTAGCTGGGTCTCGGATCGGGAATGCCTCCGAACCGATTGGAGCAGCTGGGTTCGCTAGTAGACGCGCGCGCGGTTACAAGAATATGAGCCATTTTGCTTGTTGCCCGTAGAGGTCAAAGGCACCATTTCTCATCGATCCTGATCCGTAACGAGCAAATCCAAGAAAGTACAAACCAACAAAACAAAGCGCAGCAAAAAGCAGCACGACCGTTGGGAAATGTTGGGAAGTGGTAAATTGGTAACGAACCAACCTTACGGCAGCACAAATGAGCTGCTAGCAAAAACCGATCGTAACGGCAGCAACTGCTCGAGCTAGAGAAGGAAACGGCACCAAACCAATCTCACTAACCATTTCGCAAGCCTGTTTTCCTCCACCAACAGATAGTCCCGTTTGTTGGAGAAGACAGTACAGTTGAACGTCTTGGCGCATGCTCGCTGAGAAGTTCTAGCTCGTTGAGCGTTACTGTTGCATATTGTTTAGTGCAGGTACGCGTAAACACAGCCAAAAAGAATTCTGAATAATGCGAATGGATAGAGGACCAGTTGCGTTTAAACGTGATTGATACAAGGACACGTGCTCAGGTTCTATTTGGGTTTGGTTTGGGGCAGTTAATCGGCGTAATTATAAATAATTTAATTCGTTCATCGCTCAGTAGAATATATGGATAAGTAATTCAACAGGATGCCTACCGAATCCTTTCCTCCGAGATGTCATGTCAGGGCATAACCGCTATAAATACTACGGTTTTGGGATTAGCTAAAAACATTATACAAAATATTGGTGCATCAGCAACAGCAAGACTAGAGTATATCTGTACTGTTCTAGCTATATGAATTCCACCTCATCTTAAAATTGGTCAAAAAACTACATCGGAGTCCCACTCGCAAGGTACGTCGTTCCATTAATCTTGAACAGAGTCCAGAAATGACCTCAGCATTGCCAGTTAATCGCGCTCGAGAGTTAAAAATTACATTAATTTAAACAAATAATTGTGTAAGGCTGTCTGAAAAGTTGGCATTACTGGTGTTCTATTCTTGATTGTTTAACCAGTATCTTCAAAAAGATCTTCAAAATCCTTCTAACTCAACCAACTCACAGATTTAAAAGCATGGCAGTGTCTTATATTGAAAAGACTTCATAAGCAAGACCTAGAATCAAAGATGCCAAAATTTAACTCAAGTGTCTTTCATTCTCATCTATATTTGATGAGTAATGCGAAAACAATTTACCCGATCCTCAGACAGATAGCTTCATGTAATATCGATCGTTCCACACACGATAACGCTTATCACATTTCAAGCTGATAGTTGCTTCGAATCCTATCGGTGGACTGCTTTCTGAACCACCATCGACATCAACGCAACACAGCAATGACAGCAAACAATCTCACCCCAAAAAGGGTGAAAGGTGTGATAGGGGAAAGGAAACTAATAATTTGCGACTAACTGCACCTCAATTTAATGAAGTGCAACAGCTCGCAAACAACCCAGCCAGCTGTCCTGTATCGGTCATGACACTTTGGAAGCTCGGCACTCCATACTCAGCTGTTCGCATGTAGGTGCGCACGACCGGTGCGTTTATCGTGCCCATGCCACACGTTCTCGTGCGCTCGGTGTGCCTAGAATGCTGTAGTACTTTCTATTTTCCTACTGTCTACTGCCTGCCTGCCTTCCTACCTATCGGTTTGTCCGTTCTTTTGTGTGTGTGTGTTTGTTTGTGTGTGTGTGGCTAAACCTTTGCATATAATTAAATTTTCCATACGCGGTTCTTCGAGCCACACCAATCGATAGTGCGCTTTCCATGGCACGCCGTCCTTCGTGGACATGAATTCTTAAATACCTCGCCACACTCGCCATACGATTGCGAACAGTGGGTTGGCACGATTTAATTTGTTATGCAATTTGTAGGTAGAGCTTGTTGGACACACATATGCTTATATAGTTGAATTGGCTGTGTTAAACGTGAGGAGCGGTGCATCTTGAGCAGCTCAACCGTACTTAATTTCTGTTCTGTTCACGGTGCCCACGCAAAGCCTTGCCTCCAAGGTGACCTTCACCGTGTTTTCCATCACATCCGTCACGGAAGTTAGCTGTGCTGGAGTTCTTATTCTTTCCCTTTTTGTCTATCTCCCCAAAAGCCCAAAACATGCCTTGTCCACTCCCCGATGGTGCTTCAATCCATTTCAGCCGTTGATTTTTACTTTTACTTTTTCCTGCTGCCAAAAACGCTCACGATGTGAAGCGACGACCCAGACGGGAACAAACCTCAGCGAAACTCAACAGACGATTGCGCCTCACCAGGAGCATTTGTTTGACTTACTTCGTACCTTCGTTTACGACGTTGAATCTGATAATGAAAAATTTGACTCACACCATAAAAATTCACTTTTTGCACTTGCTTTCGACCAAAGTAGGGGGAAAACCGGGATCCACCTTTTTTTTTAAACGATCCACCGATTTCTATGCCTTTCCTAAACGCACTTTAATAGTCAAATTAACCGGCTTGTTTTACGCTCCATGCATATCGTGGGGTTCAATTTCCCGAAACCTTTGCCAACGAACCTTTGCTTCTAGTTTTCACAGTTGAAATTAGAGCGACCGAGCCGACTGAGCCGACCAATCGATCTTTTCCACTACGAAGCTTCACCAACAGCGAAGTATGTACTACACGTTGTCATAAATTCTGCCACCCCTAAATTGCACCATTAACCACTCCACAGCCCGTACAAAGGGCTCGACCACCGGTCGGTGGGTGGGTAGACCGTGAAATATGGTTCTATTTTCGTGCGCACTCAACACACTTTTGCTCTCCGTAGCAACTATATTCTTGGACGGATCGACCGAGTTCCAGCATCCGCGCACATCGATCACCAGCACGATCACTCGCTCTGTTCGTCCACAAGCACGGTCTGGAGCGCAGTTCAGTACGGCTGCCAAAAACACTGTCCTTCTGCGCACTGGAAGGTGACACCACTCCCGATCACCGTTCACTCGGCCGCGGCGGTATGATAACAATCGAATCCGTCTGATCTCGAGCCGTGAATCTAACCGGCGTGCGGAATGCGTCTCCTCTCGCGTGACGCTCGCGATCGACCCCAAAGCTTCCGCGGCAACGATCTTTCAGCGACTGACTAAGCGATTCGGTTGAAAGGCCAAAAAGCTCGCGGTTCGCTCTCCACGCAACCCAAGACGTTCAGGGCTCTCTCGCTCGGCACGGTTCAGGTTCGCTCGCTCGCTTGCACGCCGAGCCACCAACACCAACACCGCACATACGATGGCTTGCCTTGAAACGGGTTTTTCTTTCCGCTCCCGATCGCCGCCGCCGTCGTCGCCTCGTCCGGCTGGCAGCGACCGGTCACCGGCTTCTTAGTGCGGAGCGGGCCGGTCCACACCTGTGTAGGTCATCCCGTTTCGGTGTAGTTGTCCGATTTCAGTACGAGCGTGCGTGCACCATTTCTTTTCCACCCTTAGGGACCCGGGTGGAGCAAGCATTCTACCACACTGCCATGCACCACCGTAGGGGGTTGTGTAGAATTCGAAAAAGCAACCGACAGCCGGGTCTGTCACCGTTTTGCACTGCAATACACGCACACAGCGATGGCGCAGCATATGCTATGTGCCGGTCGAGTTTGTTCGCCACGATGGCTTCACGACGGTTGCACGTACAGGATTGCATTACCAAGGGCAGTAGGGTGGTTTGAGTTGCAGTATTCGGGGCGGACTTTCGGTGTTTGATTTTTAAATTTATAAACCTATTACAAACCTCTTCTACTGCAGTTTTGAAGGTGCCCAAAGTTTGAAAACAGTCGTACAACTATTTTAGCTTCTTGTTGAAACATTAATAAATTTGCACCAAATATAACCTAAATCGATTGAACCCTTCACTGCTATCAGACGCTTCAAAGCTCGCTAGAACGCTCAACCGAGTAGATATCGCCGAAGTGAGACCTCGAAGTCTCACTCGGTTTTAGCCAACCTAATTCCAGCTGACAGCAAGAACAACTACCAAACATGCAGTCGTGCAGTAGTATGGGTTCACCCGACACAAGTAGTCGTTGTGTGCCTTTTTCTACCCATTTGCCAAGTGGTACCCAATGGTGGTGGTGGTGGTGTATAGGCAAACAATGTTGCCTTTCGAAGGCCAACAAAGAAAATGATCATTCGCGGGGCGTGCAATTTCCTGGCCCCAGCATCTCCGAGCAATCCTACCGGTATTGCTTGCACGGGCGTGGGAGAGGTACGAGCTCAAATATTGACCGTTTCTCGTTAGTTCGTGGTTTGCTTCACTCAACGGGCTCCCCTCCCGGGAGGAGTCGTCCATCGTCCAGGACGCGTCATGCAGGAAGCCTGACGTATCGTACGCAATGTTTGTGTTTGCGAACGAACGCGCGGCCACGTTGCTGTCTTTTTTTCCCTCCACATGTTTGACCACGGCGCTGCTATCACAACGGAAAAGATGGATGATTTCAGCTCATTGCTGATGAAATAATGCCTATTTTAAACGATAAAAATTGTTTAGACTGTACCCCGCGGGAGAAGGAGATTCGTTTCGGCAGGGGCGGTTTGCGTTTGTGTGACGCGTAATGTGGGTGCATATTGCGTGCGTATGGAAAATGCGCATTTAGATAGTCGGGTTGAAAATAAATTCGCAGACATGTGGTTCCTCCGTGGTGAGGTGGTTAGCTCATCTTAGCTGCTCCATTTTGAGTAAAAGAGATCAATTTATATTAACTATCCTAGATGCTCTGTGTATCTCCAGGCTCAATGATCTCTTCGCGATATAATTTATAATGGGGAACGCGTGCAAGCAATTATCCATTAAAATATCATTTGATACAATTGGTCATACCAGTACATCAGACTGTAATGCGAACAGCGGTTGGACGTTGTTCTAATCGGTTAAGCTATTTCTGTTAGAACCAATCCAACCAACCATCCAACCATAAATCTTTCGATGCATGGAAATACTTCAAGCATATATTCTTAATCCTCATCCTCAAATAAATGTTTTATTATTCGCCGGTCACGTGATCCTATCTTCGGTATGATCATCGGTTGATGTGCCAAGACGAACGGCTCGCCTGCATGGATCATAATCTCTGCAACCCGGCCACGGGGTGATTTGCATGTCTCACCTCACGGGTGTGCGCATGTGGGGTCAAGCTGCCGGTGGGTCGATGACCCAAGCTGCATACTCAAACTACCACGTTCAAAAATATTCACTTCCGGATAATTATGAAACCAAGTACCCGTAAACTTTAACTTAAAATATCACAGCTGTCTATAAATGTATTTAAAATATGAAAACTTGTTGCATGCAATAGATTCATGCTTCCTAAAATAGCACCTGAATGGTTGGTGAAATGGCCACAAATTGCCGTCACCACCTCCAATCCACTTCGTTCGGTTCCGTGGAACATCTGTATGCTACCAAGATGTGTTCAAACTGTTGCCAAACTGGCTGTAGCTAGCAAGTGAAACATAAAATTTGCTTCTATTTTCCAATGGTAGGTGGGATATGGTCCATTTATGAAAGTCGGAAAGATTCCACAGGTGGTTAATGTGTACCAGTGGGTGCAGCATGTGTACCGGTTCTTCTGATTCATGCGAATCGTATGCTCAAGATGATCGAGCACAGTAAGAATAGAATAGTATGGCAAGAAATTAAGGGCAAAATTATTTCCCACAGTATGTTACATGTAATAAAACTAGAAAATCGTTTAAAAGATAAAAAGCTAGTAATGCTGTGTAAAAAGCAATAAATCAGAATAAAGTAGATTGATTGTGTTTAAATATACTCACCGTACTCGCTTTGCGTTGCCTGAGAAAGAGAGAAAGTGAAAATGTGGTGAGATACGTTACGAGTGAGAACGAACGTGCATTTAGCCGAGGCACAAACCACAACGATGTGGTGAATACGGTGTATCGATCTTATTGAACGGTGTACTAAACTGTACTAAAATCACAAATACGATTTGATAAATTTTAACTACTTCTATTGCCATAACTACGGTAGAAAATTCTGGTTGATGTTCATAGTAATAGCTTATTCTATAAATAGAAGGGAGTTCTATCAATTAGGTTATAGAAGCAGAACCGACATTTAAAGCGATTTTAAAAGTTTTTCTGTTCGTTTGAGTGTTAAGCTGTTATCCTATATAAATATCAATAATGAGGCTATTCT